>NW_004955403.1:2075350-2085657 GCF_000276665.1 Chinchilla lanigera
TTTTTTTGGTTTTTCTCCGGTACCGGGAACCGAACTCACGACCTTGCGCTTGTCAGGCAGGCGCTTTTGCCGCTGAGCTAAATCCCCAGCCCCTGGATCCAGCATTTTGATGTCAATTAATGCAGTGCCCTGGCCAGCAGAATACTTTTGAAAAAAATCAATGGCTGACTTGTACATTTTTCAGACAGGGCTTTGGTGTAATAGAGTTCTAAATCTTAATAGATAAAGTCTTTTGAAGTTTCACTGCTGATATATTTGCTGGAAGAGACAAATCCCCATGACTTGATTCTGCTAGCAAATACACTTGCACTTACTAAGATTTTAGGTAGTGTAGGATTCTGTACTTCTCAGGAGATAATTCAGGGAAAAATCTCTCTCTCTCTCTCTCTTTCTCCTTCTACCTCTCTCCCTCTCCCCAAAGCACAGCACAAGCTTCAAGGATCTACCTCCAAATCTTGACACAGAAGTGAGGCTCCCCTGGTTGAGCCAGGTTGTGTGTTGGGCAGGCCAGATCCCCACGGGCTGTGACTCTTCCCTCTGAGGCCAGACATCGCCCCGATGCTCCCCAGCAAGACCAACTTGCTCAGACTCTGTGGTCTGCAAGGCAGGAAGCTTCTTGGCAGTGGCTGTATTGATCACTGGGAGTGCAGCACTCTGCCAGTGCCAAGCTAATCAAAGGAAAGGGCTGGCACTTGTAGTGCCATGTGTAAGATTCACCAGCCTGACTGGTTTCAGGATTTTAAATTAGTAAAACTCCATACCGGGGAAAGTGGGTTATAATAAATCTCTTAAAAGTTTTTCACAATTTTTAAATTTTTAACAAAGACAAAACATTTTTCACAACAATGCTAACATGTATTTATTTGTCTTTGATGAGATTTTTTAATTATCAAGGAAAGAGGAATTTTTTTGTCTGTAATGAGAGTTTATCTGCCTGTCATGATGGAGACAGCTGTTGCTGATGACAGGGACTTTCTGGGGTATGCATGATATTCATTACATGATTTGCCTTTATTCACTCCTTATTTTCTATGTAATGAGAGGCTTAGGAACTACCAAATTCTATAAGACCTGTGGGAACAAAGAATTGTTAAAACAAGGCTCAAAAAGATTTGGACAAGGGCACTAAAATAACTATGAAGTCGTAAATGGAAATAGAAATACAATGAAGTATTTTCTATTTATGTTTAAAAGGGAAACACAAATAGTTCTGCTTTTGAATTTTAATTCATGTAATTCTGTCAAAAGTTATTTCATCTATTCTCTTCATCTATATTTGTCACCTAGTGCTACATAACAAAATATTCCCAAATCCAGTGGCTTCTGACAAGCCCATTTATTACTTCCAGTTTCTTTGGGTCTGGAGCCTAGGCATACCTGGAGGGGTCCTCTGGCTCACAAACCTGCATCAGGGTGTGGGCTCAGCATGACCATCAAGCAGCACATGAGAAGAATCAGAGAACAGGATGCCCTTGGGATGATTGCACTGTCACTTACAACCTAAGCTCAGAAGCAACAACCATCATCTTGATATATTTTAATGCTAGGAGTGAGGTATTTTTTCCAGCCAACATACTCAAGATGGGTGGGGGCAATTTACACAGGGCAGGAGGGGTAGACCTCTGAGGCCAGCTGAGGTCCCAAGCACCCATTCTGATGAATTCCTGATTTCATCTAGTTCTCTAAAGGAGGTCCCTACAACCTCTATAATATGGCCCTGGGTTTTTTAGTGTGTTGATAGCTCACATTTAACTTTCATCCTTAGCATGCATTTTAAAACTGCAAGCATAATGTATGAAGCACTTGAAATATAAGCTTGAAGACTGGAAGACAGGTACAGAGCGGCAGAAGTAGAGTCTGAACTCATGTGTACCTGATACCGTGTCCCTTTTATACTAGTGCCAAGAACAGAGAGCCCAAAGCCAGCCCAGTAGTGTATATCAAATATCTCTCAGGATAATGAATGAAATGGCTCAGTGATTAGTTATTAGTCAGCTTTCCTGTTGCTGAAACACAATATCCAAGAGCCACAGCTTTAAAAAGGAGAGCTTGAGTTTGGCTTATGGTTTTGGAGGGACTCAGTCCATGGCAGCTGGCTGCAAGGCAGGGACATCATGGCAGAAGGGCCTGGCTGAGCAAAGATGTTCAGTTCACAGTGGATGGGAAGCAGAGCAGGGCACAGAGCTGGAGAAGAAGGAGTGAGGCACCAGACAGCATCATCAAAGCCCTGCCCCACCCCGGCACATCCAGGAGCACGCTTCACCAATCTGCTAGAGGCTTCTTAACCCACTGAAGCTGACACATCAGGATTAATGGTCACCACTCATTATGAATGGCTTCAAATGACTTCTGGTGGACCCATGTGGTGCTAACTTTAACCAATCCCGTGGCTCTTGTTCCAAGGCTGAGTGGTGGAAGGACAGCCGTGATCAGCTGCCAGCCTCAGGTATTGTCAGGCACTGTGCTCTGACTGAACCATCACACACACCCTAGGAGGTCAGCATTGCTCTATTTTACACATGTTGAAAGTAAGCTTCTAGGAAGTTAAGAATGTGGCTAAGGCGAAGAGCTCCAGGGTGTGGGAGCTGAAGTTCAGACAAGGCAGGAGGAAGGCCCTCCCTGGTCGCTGCCCTTCTACTGTAATGGGTACCTCTGCTGGGAGGAAAAAGCGGGAGGACCAGGAATCCATTCTCTCTCTGCCTGTTTCACCTACTGGGTGTGCTCCAAGCTCCTTGTCTATCTCCAAAACCCTCCTGTGGGAAATACTGTTATTCCCAATTTAGAGATCATAAAACTGTACCAATTTATAGCACAGTTTTGTATCTCTAAGTATTTATAGTTAATTCAAATCTTAGTTGTGTGTTTAGTTTCAGTCTCTATACAGTCCCCTATGTACAGATACATGGACACAGGGCTAGATAGTGCATGTTTTAAACTGTAGAATTATCCAGTACTCCAGACGACTCACGTATCTTTTGAGTCATTAAGAAAATGCTCTTTATCTAGGTATCATTCAGATGCTCTTTACAGGTGGATAATACAGGAATAGGACACATGATGGCTTCTTGTTATTCAGAGTACAAAACCGGAACAAAGTACTGTGGTTATTAAATTTGGCCAACAATAAGTGCTGAGTAATCCAACATCCAAGCCTTAAAATAGTTGCAGAAAAGTGAATCAGCCTAAGTTAAACAAAAGTGAAGGACTTTTATCTATTTTTAAGAAGATCCTCCTCTACTCGCAGTAGAAAGCCCACAAGGAAGCCAAGAAGATACATATAACCACCCCAGGAATGCGCAGCTATTCTAGGAACACCTATGCTTTTTAAGTACCAGGTGGACATTCTGATTTTCATACAATTGAAGCATAAGTTTTGTAGCCAATCTTGATCTGTAAAAATAATCGTTTTGTCATGGTCCAGTTGAGCTCTCTGTGACTCATTCTTCGTCCAGTTGCAAGTAAGTTTGGTGATTCGTTAATAATGAATTTCTAATGAAAAGATATGATACACTTTTATTATTATATTAATATGCTAAAATATATTGAACACATAAGTAATGCATGAAATAGTTCAGAAGGTAGGTCTATTATATACTAGACATGAAGAAATTACTATATACTTTTTAGTGGTTTTGTTGTTATTGTCTGTTTAGTTGGTTGGTTGTTTTTGGCATGAGAAAGAATTGACTATTTCCTTCCCTTAAAATATTAAATTCTCCCCCCCCCCATGTGGCTTTTTCTTTGTTAGGGTTTCATGCATTTTACTGGAGTGTGTTTTCTTTTTAGAATTAATTCACTATTATTTTCCCCTTTCTGTTCCAGTTCACTGAGTCATTTATAATTTTGTCAGATTTATTTATCTATCCAAGGCACCAAATTCATCCTCAAGTCGTTCTTTTAAACAGCCAAAGAGACCAAAAAAGAAAACATTAAAAGACTCCAGTGCTCTCACAAAGAAACTACCAGCTCAGCCAACAGAATTTAAACTTCCAATAAAAACAGAAAACTCTCTGAGGTGTAGACCCCAATGGCTAAGAAAAGCCACAAGTTCAAGTTGACCTCGCCAAAAGCATTTATACTTTTAGCCAAACTTATTAAAAACAAAATTCATTTGAAAAGGAAAAAAAACATGCTACCAGGTTTCATAACATCAAGATGAAAGGCTACGAAAGGATTTTATTTTTAATGACTTTGCCCACTAAACTCGACTCTAAGTCTGTTTTTCTTTCAAGTTCCCACTTTCCAGCCACGTCAGAGTCGCAGTCCACCCTTGTGACCAGAAGACAAAGCACCAAACTTCACGGGGTTTCACTTTCAGGGTGCACTGCTTTTCTTATTGCTATAACGCAAAGATTTTCCCACCCAGTGCTAGGATTAAAGATAAACTAACATTATATCCAATACTTTAGAAAGAGAATATTTGACCAACGCTCGCCCATTTTATGAAAATCTCAAATGGCCCAAGGACAGAGTCCAAAGTAAGGCTTCACTCAGAAACTTAGCTTTTGTGATTCTGTATCAAGGGGGAACTGCTGGTTGTTTGCATTTAAAAGTGTATGGCTGAGAGTTGGAGCAAGCAGTCACTGATGGCCCCAAAGAGAAGGATTTGGCAAGATGTGTGAAGTTCACAGTCAACACTGGTGGTCTTGAAATAGAATTTTCTACAAGAAAATCTGTGACCTTCATCGCTACCCCAGCAGTACAGCAGATGGAGTAGAACTGACAATTGCCAAATGTTACCAGGTTGTAGCGTTTTCTGTAGACTCTTAGGGATTCTTTCCTGGTGCTTGGTGTCCTGAAGAAAGAGTTAGACAGACGTACAATAAAGGTACCGAGGGTCTATGTTTATTAAAGATAGAAAAAGAAGTATACACTCCAGAGTGAGAGCTGGCTACTGAGGGACTTCACACGGGCCGTGCAGTCGATGGTGTGTGTCTTTTGCATTCCCCGTTCTTTAGGCTGATAACAGAGCTAAGCTGTTCTGTCAAAAAAAAACCTGCTTGATTTTGTACCAGAAGAACTAAAGCTAGTACTTTCTGATTGGTCCCAGGTGGGGGACTTGGAAATTGTTTTCTGAGAATGTGTCCTGGATCTCCACGATTACAGGTCTCACCCACTTGCTCAGCTAGTTGGCCATGTCCTAATCTCCTGTCTCATAATCAGTAGCCAGTCTTGAGATGACTCTGGCAAACAAAGAGAAAATATTAGCTCTGGAGGGTCATAAAGAAAATATCTAGAGGAAATGTTGAGATTTGGTCTGAGCAGTAGGCTAGAGCTAGATTATGAAGAGTCTGTTTTCAAGCTTATAGTTCATGTAATTGCTTAGAAAACTGGATGCCATGTGAAGCCCTGTCTTCTATTTATCTCCTACTCTAGGGTGCCATTTCTGGAACAGGAGAGAAAATCCGAGACACAATTCTGCCTAGGTGCAGGCAGACAAAGAAACAAGAGAGGTTAAATTTTTGGTAACAATACGAGTATCTTAAGCGGTTAAACAGCAGACTTGCCAAGGTATAGTGAGAACTTCTGTGTTCATTTATTAAAAATGAATAAAATAATGTGACCATCACAGCTTAATGAAATATCTATTATGCAAAGCTCTGGGGGAGATGTTTAAATATTCCCACTTCTACAAACTTGAAGATCACACATCTAGAACTATAAAATAATATGTGTCTTGAGTTCTTTTATGGTCAGTTAGAAAGGAGTTTTAGATTTGGGGAATATTATCACAATCCACATGTACTATATGGAGTTTCCTCTGAATGGCCAAAAATTAAATGTCAAAGATAAACTTGTGCGACCCCACTGATTCCAAGAAACACTGAATAATCTAAGCACAAATCAGGACAGTTCTTTTGATTGGCATAAAGTTACAAAGAGGAATTTTAAATGGCTTAAAAACTAAACTTGAGCTTCTAAACTATTACTATGTGGTAGAAAGATATATATATATATTAACATTATTTAAAGGAAACATTAGTTAAACATTATTCAAAAAATCCAGTCTACATTTCCCTCCTCTAAGTCACACTAAGTTATCTTTGCATCTGATGGGGCAGTCGATGCTAAAAAAGGAAGTTCTCTGGCTTTTTTTATGGTGTAGCTGTTAAGTGTGAATCATTTTGATGGCGGGATTCATAGGATCTTGGATCACACGTGATGCCTGTGTGATTCTATTTAGAGACACAGGAAGAAATTGGGGAAACGGCTGTGAGAGTGGGCAGGAGCAATGCAGGCACCTGAATGTAGACCCCAAATCTCAGGACACCTTCGCCACAATTGCCAACACCGAGCTCTCGGATTGGGCACTGATCTGTTTACCATAAAATGGACTATCTGTTGTTTCTGAGAGTTGATATAAATCTCACTTCTGAGGAAAGAACCCTATACTAAGAATGTAGCAGTATTGTCTGTTTTATTTCCTAGTGTATTTTAAGCTCCTTAGTATTTTTTCTGACACATTGTTCAGCATATAGCTGTTGAAGAAAAGTTAAAGTAAACACAATAGGATTTAAAATGGAGTAGAAGCCCATAATTTTTTTCCTGTAAATAAATCGTTATTATGTCTTTAAAAACCTAGGTTTTCAACAATCTGGTTCATTTAAGAGTTTGTAACTGTAGAAAAGGATATTGGGAGCCTCTTCTTCCTTATTTTGATAAAAAATAATTCCTTAAAATTACAGAATAAAAAGCAGTGGGAAAAATAATATTTTAAAAGGTTGTGCAGGCAGTTCTTCTGCTATTGCCTCCTGTCTCCAAGGTCACCTGCCACCCTACCTTCCCATTTGTGAGTGTGTGTTTGGTTCGGCAGATAGGGGGTGCTAGACAGGGCCTGGAAGGCTGACCCTTCCCGCTCCCTTCCAGATACCCTGGGCACCATCACTGTCTTACGGACTTCCGGTCCGCCGACTGTTTCTACTGCACCCCGGCCATGCCTGCGCAGGGCTGAGGTGAGTGCAGTTGCAGAGAAGCAGCCTCATCTGACCCTCTGAGACTCCAGCTCCGGTTGGCAGCGACCTTCCTCTGAGTCTGAATTGAGCCTTTCCTCGGGTCTTCCAAGTTTTAATAATTTCAACCTCTTGCCTTTATTTCCTCAGCCCTAAATGTGACAGCTCCCTCTCATAGCTGCTGCTGCGGCTATGCTCCCTTGTTTATCCTCTGTCCCCCTTCTTACCCTTTCACTTAGTCAACAGCTTTAGTGAACAATTATATTAAATTCTCTCTGCCCAAACGGCTGGTTGTGATTCATGTCTCCTAACTGCATCCTGGCTTGTTCCGGATGATTGTATTAAATCTCTCTCCTGCTTTCTTTAGTTGGCACGTGCTGCTCGATTAAAGGCAAACCCAAGAGTCAACTCAAACATTACCCAGAGCCTTCTCTTCTTATGCAGTGCTTCCCTTATTCCTCCTCATCTCTGTTTGAGAATTCTCTCACCTTTTTTCACTACCCCAAATACCTTCCTTACCTTTTCTACTGCCAGGAGATGTTAAGCTCAGTACTTTCGCTTTTTAGAGGGCAGCAGGAGGTCAAAGCTTCTACACATTGAAATAAGAGAAACGAGAAAGTCTGTCGCCAACAGTAGAGACCATTTCTTATCATCATGGTGCTTTGAGGCTGTTCTCAAGGAAATCTTGGTAGCGGCCACCTGGTTAGCTTATACTCAGGAACCCGCTCCCTTCCCACTGTTCTGCACATTTGGTGGCAGGGAGTACAGGAAGATACTGTCCCATCCTGCAGAGATGGGATAACTGCGGCTGGCTGAGCTTCCGAGGAGGAAATGCAGAGCTCCCGGTGGACTCCTGTTCCCTCAGTCTCACAGCCAGATCACCCTCTGACCCGCGGCTTTCACTTCAGGTTGAACTTTCTTTCTGCTCAGTGAGTGTCTGGGGTCCCCATCCTCATCACGACCCTTCCATGAAATCCTCCTTCCTCACCCCAACTCTTGAAGGCTCAGCCAGCGTTTGTCTGGGGTACATTTATCCCTTGGTAGCTGGGAAACTGGTCCTAGAACCCCTGCCAACACTGAAATCCACGGAAGTGCCAGCCCCTCATATAAAATGGCAAACCATTTGTACACGCCCTGTGCATCTTTTCACGCATACTCTCAATCGCTTCTACATCACTTGTAATAACAAATACAATGCACATTACATGTAAGTAGTCATTACGGCAGAGTGCTTAGGGAATAAAGCAAGGAGAGACTGTGCATGCTCAGGACAGATGCAGCCTGCGTGTGCGGTGGATGTAGTTCAGATCCTCAGTTGTGGACCGAATGGTTGCCAGACCCGTGGGTGCAGAGGGCTGGCTGTAATTTGCTCTGTGAAGCTATCATCAGTTTTATAAGTTAGCTTGCCCAGGGAGTTCTGTAGATTAACAGAGTGTGCCTGGAAACCTGCTGTGTCAACATGAACGTTAGGAAATGTTGAGTGCACTCTCCCTGAGCAGGGCCGGCTGGGGACAGTCTCCTGGGACTACGCTCCTTCCTTCTCCCAGCAGTGGGCCCAAGAGCAAGGCCAGTCGGAGGTGGCTTCCCCTCCAGGAATGCAGCTCTCGGACTTCCCAATTTCAACATCCTATAGCTATACAAATAAAGATAAAATAACGTGTTTGACTCTTACTGGTGATACCTTTTTAAAGAGAACGACAATATAAGAAAAATAGCCTGTTGCCCTATTATGGTAGAGTGTAAATCAATATAAGGTGCATTTATTTTTATTATGCTAATTGCCAAGAATTCGTTGTCTCAGCCAGGAAACATTTGCTTTCTGACAAAATTTGACAAATAAAGGTTTGGTTGTGGATCAGAAAAGGGCTGGAAATAAAACAGTGATGGCTATTATAAGATGCTTTGGGAGAGGATTTTGCCATGACTATTACTTAATAATATGTGCTATTTTTAATAGAAAAAAGAGCCGGTTTCTGAACTTTTTTTTAAACACATCGTAGGCTTATTATTAAAATTGTTCCCACATACATTTCCTAATACAGTCATGTCGGCTCCCAGAGCCTCGCCCTGTTCTCACCAGCTCTTAGGATTCTGACTTGAGCTGTGCTGTGGTTTCTCCTCCCAGCAGTGTTCTCTTTCTCCTGCTGCTCCCGCGTCGGGTAAAGCAAAGCACTCTAGAGAATTGACACTTGCAGGTCGTGAAAGGAGAAGTCAGGGGTTTTGTCACCAACTTCTGATTTTCCTCTCCTCAGGGGAGCCCTGTGACTAGAATAGAGCGATGGAACTGGCTGCCTGAGTGGAGGCTCCCCCAGGGTTCTACCACTTCGAATTTTCTAGGCACCGGTTCTAAACTTTCACAGGAGGAGCACAGTTCCCTTTCCTCCCGCTGACTTCTGAAATCCATGCGGCCTGCATCAGAGAAGACATCAAATGCACAGTGTGGACTGCAGCATGATGGATAATGAGTGAAGGCTGCTGACAACCGAGAAAGACACACATTTCCTGATGAGAAATGCCTGCTCTTCAGAGGAACGGCTTCTGTGTATGCGTGTGCACACACACACATTTTAAATTCCAGGAAGGAAGCTGAACATCTGGTCACTTCATTCTAGTATTTCTTAATTTATAAGGATATGAAATTTGGAACATCTCATATCAGAAAGTCGTCAATCTGTGATAAGCTTCTCACTGCCTTTGAGCAGCTTTCTTGTGGGGCTGGTGTGGGACTTGCACTGTGACTCCTTGGCAAGACGCATCTCTGAACTAAAATGCAGTGCATTTGTGACGTGAGGTCCAGACTTGGGCCACAAAATCCACTGCTGTTGCTTAGCCTGGCTCAAGATTCTGTGTGGCCTAAAAGGAAGATTTAGATTTTGAAGAGCTGTCACTATTTTCACTAAGTTGTGTGGTTTCAATGTTCCAAACACATCTTCCTTCAATTAACTTTGGTCTACTCTCTCTGGATAGAGACAGTGATATGGTAAATTGCATTAAGTACGATATGAATGGGAACTCACCTCCATCCTTGTACGAATGTCTGAATTAGTTATATTGCTGTGTATACTTTACTCATGTTCAGGCAGTGTGGTAGCAAAGAGAAAGTGGTACTGAAAACAAGAAGATGAATTCATAGATTCTAGCCAAAACAGCTTATTTTTCTGAGTGTTTATCAACTATGTTGAAAAATGGTAACACTAATGATATATCCATTTCTTTCCAGTTCTAAATATTAAGATTCCATCTAATACATTTATTTAAAGATAATGTAACAGGGGCTGGGGATTTAGCTCAGAGGCACAGCGCCTGCCTGGCAAGCGCAAGGTCATGAGTTCAATTCCTGGTACCGGGAAAAAAAAA
>NW_004955403.1:2085757-2088101 GCF_000276665.1 Chinchilla lanigera
CTTCTTCTTCTTCTTCCTTTTCCTCCTCCATTTTTGAGCACTGCTCACCTTCTCATTCCAAATCCAGATTCAATTTTGTGTAGTATCAATTTTACTTTTAGTTCTTATAAAGCAGATATGTTATACTATTTCACTTTTAATTATTGTGAGTGCTTTATTGTGTTTAAATGTGATTTCAAAATTACTATCATTTGATGTGAGTTTTCATGTGTTATTACATGGATCATGTCTTCCTGACTGTTACCAGAACTCAAAAAACATACTAAATTTTAGTTTGTAGATAAACTTTACCTAAACATGCTTCTCTCTTCTAATTACTCACTCCTTTCTACTTTGTTTTATGTTTTAGATTCTTTTCATTTGTGTGTGTTGTTGTTGTTGTTGTTGTTGCTGTTGTTGTTGTTGCTGTTGCTCTGTTGCCATTTCTTCTCCATGAATGAGAACAATGGGTCTGGGTGCACTCCACAGCACAGCCCTCCTGGCTGGAACAGATCTTTGCATGGACTTGAACTGGGTGTGCTCTCTGCACACGTACACCTTGGTGTCCAGTGCTCATCCTGATTACCCTAATGAGGCTTTCTGGGCTGAGGCCACCTGCAAGATGTGTGGGATTCTTCACTCCCAAGCACTTTAGTGCTCCGTGTAACCTCTTTGTTTGGTGAGGCTGAAAGACTAGGGTACCAGAGTTCCACAGTGCTTTACTCTTACAATCCCCTATGCTTGCACTTTTGAAGGACTGAATTTATCTCTCAGAAGGAAATCCTCTACCCCATGTCAGCTTTTATCTTCAAAGTGAATATAGAAAGAGAAGCACTGAGGTATGGAAGCTGAGATGTCCTGGAAACTTCAGAAACTTAAAGACAGGACACTCTCTCCCCTCAATCCCTCAGGCCCTGGTACCAGGTAGATGCAGGCCATCCAAAGGGGTAGAAGGTCCACACTTCCTCTGCAGAACCTCAGGAAGCTGAGCGGGGATGAGGGTGTCGAGAGGCAGATGACTCATCTTCCTCAAAGCTTATTGTGCTATGAAACTCTTGTACTTTTCAGACTTTCATCAGTATTTCAATAAAAGGATGAGAATAGGTGAAACAGAAAGGTCCACAAACTCAGTTTATCACTTTTATTTTTGAATGGGTTTGTGATATTTTTCAAACATTAAAACAATTTACATTTCTTTTATAGCACTTGGAAAATAGAGGTAAGTAGAGTAATAGAACGATCACACTTTCCAAGCATTCAGTGAAAACTGCAATGAACATTTTTATTCATCTTCTTGAATGTTTTTTTCTAGACCTAGTTTGTTCTTAGTGCTAATCATATTATACAAATAATTTGCACATTATGTAATTTTTTATTAACCATTGCACACATGTTTAATCTTAGTATAAATGATTCATCAGCATCAGTTTAAAAGGTGTTCGTTTGTTTGTTTGTTTGTTGCTGTCGGGAATCAAACCCAGGGCTTCATGTACATGATAGGCAAGAACTGAATTGAGCTACATTCTCAGCCTGAATAAATCAGTTGATTTTATCGTGTTTCATGAGTTAACTATGTTCATAGTTATATCCCAGGCCAGCGTGATATCTGTGAAATAAAAGGGAATGAATTAGTACTTGTTAGGGAGAAAATTAATTGCATATTGTTTCTTCATTCAGTTATTTACCAGTTGTTAAACATTTATGTATTTTTCCTAGTACTAATCATTTTTCATTGAACAAAGCTGGGTAAAGTAGCTTATTTCTCCATTTTGATTGTGTTTCTTGATATAAATCCCCCGAAGTGTAAATATTTATGGAATAGCACAAACATTGCTAAGGGTCTTGGTATAGGAATAAAGTATTTAAAACATTTATTTCAGTACTATTACGGTTTTCCTCACCCTCAACTCTCTCTCATGATTAATCATTGTGAGTTTTGCAAGTATTGTGGGTTATATTATCAGATACACTTGTTATTGCAAATGTTAAAATAACTTATAAAGCTACTTTCTAAAAAGTTACTTCACACAGGTGTTTTTTTTCTTTGTTACAAGAATCAAAATTTGGTTCTCAAAATTTAAATTAAATAAGTATTTTGTTCTTGGCTGTATGAAGATAATTTAATTCTTAGTTATAAGAATATTTTACTTTTGGCTATAAGAAGACAATTTTTAAACATCTTTAACATTAATTCCCCAAAATGTTTATTTGCTTCCACAACAAGTTCTGCATGTAGCATATAGTTCTGGTAAAGACTCAGTAGAAATGTTAATTCAACTTTTACAATTCTCAGCATACTAAAAGGAACACATGGAGAAATACTTGTAAAATTTATAAATGTAAATGAACATTTATTTGATTTTTA
>NW_004955403.1:2092688-2094922 GCF_000276665.1 Chinchilla lanigera
CCAAGCCAGTACACTTCAGTGTCTTAGTTGCCCAGGTAATAGTTCCCATTCCAGTTCCAGTTACTTCTGTCTCTTAGAAACAGCTGGTCACTGTGACACATAGTTGGTCACTATGATGCACATCGTATAAACCAATCCCTAATTCACAAGGCATCCTGCCTCTGCACTTTCTGTTTGCTTATCCCATATAAGCCCTAGACCACCAGAGATCAGGTTCTGATATTTTGGGAATGATCCTAATCAGTGCCCATTGATGTAAATAAATCTGCGTCCAAATCCTGGGTGTCTGGGTGTCATTTTGGTGGTTCTGCTTGCTTTTGCCATAATAAATACTCAAAAATTTAGACAATATGGGAATTGTATAGAAAATAATAAAACACCTTAAAGGCTATTTTATAAGAAAGCATAATCAAAATTTTATAAATGTTGTTTCAGATTTCTCCACTTTAGAATTTGGTTATACACATAGGAATATGCAATCTAGTACATATTGCTTTCAAACTTTCTTTTCAAATTTATATGAGATGTGTTCAAAATATACAATAAATGTTTAAATTTAAGAACATATTATTTGCAGGTCTGTAATTCCAGCACTCGGGAGGCTGAGGTAGGAGGATCGCTGCGATCTTGAGGCCAGTCTGAACTGCATATGGAAACCGTCTCAAAAAGATTTAGGAAAGAAGAAAGAAACCATATTATTAGTCTCCTTCAAAATGTTCACCTTTCGTGGTCATCTTGACTTTGGGGAGGAGCCAGAAGTCACTTGGAACCCGAGCCTGTGAATAAGGTGGGTGAGGACACACCATAACATTTTTATTTGACAGAAATTGCTGTAGGTATTTTGGATCACTTCAGGAGATCGAGGCAGTGGACCGCACAACTAAAGACACTCAGGGAAGAGGACTCCAGAGCTGCTGCAGAACGCAGCAAGAATGACGGGATACTTGTCTGAGGTGAAGGGGAGTAGTTTGAGGGGATTAATGGAAATATGTCCTTCATGCATTTGTTTTAAACATTTATGTAATAATTTTTTATTTAAACATTTATGGTATGTTGCGATCACATCCTGTATATTTAAAATGCACACCCTGATATTTGGATATAATGATGTAAATATGTCAAAAGACTTTTCCATATCAGTAAATATAAGGTACACCATCCTTTAAAAGTGACACAGATAACCACATGATATAGATGTTCCAAGTTACTTATCAGTTCTTCTTGATAGTCAGTTAGGCTCTTCTCAGCTTTCCTTATGATGGAACACACAGTGACAAATCCTTCTGTGCTTCTTTTCCATATATATTTGTGTGTGAGTGATTGCTCCTTGAGTATAAGTGAGAAATCTTTGGCCTAAAGGGCATACACACTTTTGATGTATATTGCCAGACTGATGTGTACTGCCAGGCTTAAGAAATTAATGTTTCTATCAATAATGAATTAAAATGTGATTCTCCTTGTCCTTAGCAGCAATTAGTATTTGGTTGATAATTGAGAATTTGCCATGCAAAATCTCATTGTTTTTGTTACATTTTCTTTGCTCATAAAGGTGAGTGCCTCTTCATCTGTTTTGAACTGTTAGAGCCGACATTTCACAGTCACCTATTTTTTGCTTACCCCTGTGCTTTTGCTATTGGGATTTTGTGGGAGTCAGTGGTCTCTCCATTGTCCCTGGGAGAAAATGGTGAAAGGATATAGAAAATAAAGACAAGAGACTATAGCCAGGGTCAGGTGGAGTTACCTCTTGACTGATGAGCAAGAGGACTGACTCCAACAGTAGGGGCATTTATTTTGTACGCTTGCAAAGTAGTATCATGAGAGATAATGTTGCCTAGCAACTAAGACTAAGACTAAGACAGTAATTGTCCAAGCAGGATACTTTTTTCAATACTGAGGTAGCTTAACTGCCTGAGGCACTCTGGATCTGTCCCACCCTCAGACACATGACCAACAACCAACTCCAGAGGCTCCCAACTATCTCCCTTTTCTGTTTAGTTGCAGAAGTGATGGGTGTTCAGTTGAAGCTGGAAAAGCTATGCTTGAAGAATATAGTCCAAAGTCCATAACAATTATCAGTTTAGCTGGCAACTGTCAGAAGTTGTTGGTGACTTAAACCTTTTACAGCTAACCTATTACTCTGCCATTGCTTCTTTTCATCTTGTGGTTACACTTTTCTGCTGGATGTTCAAGACCAAGTTAAAGTGAAACCTGTATAAATAAAAATTTAACCTTTT
>NW_004955403.1:2096037-2100043 GCF_000276665.1 Chinchilla lanigera
ACTATGGAGATCACTGGGGGCTCCTTATTAATGAACAAAGGTTGGCCACTCCTCTATTCACCAATTGGAATCCTACCCAAATAAATTCTCCTCATCCTAAGGATTGCGGTTAAATATCTTAATTTTGATATCATTTAAACCAGCTGGTAACTCAGGTAAAAGCACGCTTCTAAATCTATAACCCAATTGTGTTATGAACAAATGATATAAGAAAAATTGTTGAGCTCAAAATAAAGAACAGCTGTTTACAGAATGACAGACAAACACTTAAAACAGAAGCAATTTGAAATAACTTGTTTGAAGAATAATGACAGTTAATAACACCAGAGAAATTAGTCTAAACTCTGGATGGAACCAATTAATATTACCAAATAGTCTGAAAAGCATTTAGGTTGATCTAAACAGTTCGGGTAAATTGTCTGTTGCAATAGGTGACCCAAATATGAAAAAGTTATCATAGCTTGTACTCTGTGGAGGCCAACGCTAGGCCTGCCATTATTTAAATGGGACGTCAAAATCAAGCAACTGTTTCAACTGCACTGTATTTTAAACTTTTATATCTATTTGTAAAATACTAAAGTTTCTTTGTTTTGTTTTGTTTTTTAAACACCAACCCAACTCTGGACGGCAAAAGAGGCAGTCAGCACCACCAGGAATCATGAGAGCACCAAAGGCCTACAAAAGCCCCCAAATCAGCAACAAATCCTGTATATGATGTCAAGAAGAATGCTGTAATTAAAACAAGACAGTTTTATTAGCTGTATAATCTAACGTGAGGAAATTTTTTGGCTATAACTCTAAGAGACCAAATCCATCACTGAAATATACATTTGCTGAGACAAGAGACAAGGTTTTATTTATGGAAATTATGGGGGTTTTAATAATATTTTTAAAATATCTCCTTTATTGTAAACCTTAGAAAATATAATTTGTTTTAAACTAAAGGCAACCTTTTTATCTTGAGGATAGAAAGTGCCTTTTAAATTCATCACCTTACGGGGAAAATGTAGAAGCCTTTTTTAAAAAAAAAAAAAAAAAAAATTCTGCTGTTCTCTGCAAGGGTTTATTCCTTGGAAGCTATTCCCAGCAGGATGGCTTTTTTGCATCCCTCAAATTCAGCAATTCAGCCCCTCCTTTAAGCTAGGAAATACCAACCACACCCTATGAACCTGCAGCTGCCACACCCAGAGGCCGTCTATACTTGTGTCTAGGACCCTTAAAAATGTTTTTCTCTAAGTAATAAATTTTATCTCTGAATCCAATAGGTGCCTAAAGACCCAAAACATTTGGATGCCTTTTTATTTATAAATTTTTTCCCAAATGAAGAATGACTAATTGAATGATACTCGAGTCTAGAGTGATTTGAACAGGGTTTTGAGGAGATTGAACTATAACCTTGATTTTTCCTGTATAATCAGCATGGATATCACTAGGTTTCCACCTTTTAAAATAAGACTACTATGGCCTAGCAGGAGTCCCACTGTACTCTGAATCAAGGTCCATCGACTCCAGTAGGAATAGTTTAGAGCCCCATTTTAGGAGTTAATATGAATCTGGAGGAGGGACCGAGATCCAAATCTCCACTCCACCACCTCAGGGAAGTGTGAGCCCCTGGCAGAGCCTCCACATCTCAGTACCTGGAATGGGCTCTCCTGCCCACATTTCTTCCCCTTCCCCAAGCAAAAGCGGGCAGGCAGGCTGCACGGTGGACGCGCACAAGTTTTCCTTGGTGCGCCAGTTGTAGCTCTTGTCCTGGGCTCTCACTCTGGCCCCTGGATGTCTGCTTTTTTCCCAGATTGTGAGTACAGGCACTGATTTGAGCCGGATGAATTTCTGGTGCCAAACTCGGGCACAGCCTTGTACTGGCCGGTGGTGCTTGCAGTGCGGAGAGCCAGGGCGCACCAGGGTCATGTCCCGCCCATCGGGTTTCTGGTGCTCATGTTGGTGGCTGGCAGCACGTGCACGTGGCTGCGGCCGGACAGGCTGTGGGGACACACACGCGACTGGGAGGTCCCAGCTGGGTCTGCCTAGAACCCGAGACCGGGGCTGTCCCTGAACCCGCTTTGCATTCCTCCCCCAGGTAGTGCTGCCGCTCCTGTCCCGCCTGGGCTTGGGACTTCACTTTAGAGTACAGTTCCCAGATGAATGCTTTGTGGTTTTAAAACCCCTTCTATCCACAATCCAGAAAAGAAAAGTAAGAATAGGAATCAAGCATGCCAAAACCACTTCCGCACACAGGTACTCCTGTGACTCTTGAGACTGTAGTTGTCCCATTTTAATTACTAATAATGCAATAAACTTTTCTTCTTTGGTCTTCTCTTAAGCCTATTTTTGTACCTATATCGTTTAAGGTCAGTAGAACTCCATGCCCGGCTCTTAACACCTGATAATAATCAACACAACACTCCAGAGCTAATTAGTAACCTACTCTTAACACCTGATACTAATCAACATAACAGTCTAGTGCTAACTATTGACCTACCAATCACTCTCCCCACCCTGTTGTGCGCACAAATTCTGGGGAGTGTCTCCCCACCAACCACTCTCCTTACCGGGGGCCGCACGCTGGGCGCCAATTGTGGGACTCGGTGGCCTCTCCACGGTCCTCGGGAGAAAATGGTGAGAGGATATAGAAAATAAAGACAAGAGACTATAGCCGGGGTCAGGTGGAGTTACCTCTTGCCTGATGAGCAAGAGGACTCCAACAGGAGGGGTGTTTATTTTATACACTTGCAAAGTAGTGTTGAGAGAGCTAATGTTGCCTAGCAACTAAGACTAAGACTAAGACAGTAATGGTCTAAGCAGGATACTTTTTTCAATACTTAGGTAGCCTGACTGCCTGAGGCACTCTGGATCTGTCCCACCCTCAGACACATGACCAATAACCAACTCCAGTGGCTCCCAACAGAATTTTGGCCTTTATTCCTATTATTTGTAAGAGTCCTTGTAGTTGATATTCACTTTTGATAAATCTATTACAAATATTTCCTGCAACTTTCATTTATCTTTCAACATTGTTCATTGCATATTTTGTTGCTGCTGTTGTTTTGTTTGATTTTGTTATTACGTGGACGCAAAAGAAAGTAAAAGGTCCTTCTCCTTCCACATAAATAATCACCAGGGGTAGGGTTGCTGCTCAACATCGAGACAATGATTAAATGGGATTTGCTCGAGGCCTCCTCCTTGCGCTCTGCACTCCTGGAACACGGTGCAGTTTGCAGGAGGTCAAGGACTTGAAAACTTGGAAATTGCACCGGGTCCTTGAACATCTAACATTCACAGTCAGGAGAAGAGAATACCCAAACGCAGACACGGCTCACTTCACATATTTGCCTGAACTCTGCTCCCCGTTCAGTTTTCAACATAACACTCTAGTGCTAACTAGAATGAAACCATCTATGTTTCATTCTCAACAAAAAAGTTCAGGTTAAATAGCATTCAGTGGTTTGAAAAAATGAGCACATGTCTGAAGGGATGAGAGGTTAGTAGACCTTTATTATTTACAATTGCAAATAACCATCTGGTAAAAATTTTGATCCTTAGGAACAATTTACTTACTCCCTAAAACAAAATAAAGAAACCAGTGAGGCTTCTGTGAGCTGGATACTAGAGATGCTTCTCTCCACATTTAAAACGATACAGTTTTTGAAAAACAGTTCTTTGTTTTAACATATACATAAATACCTATGTGACACGAGAGGCAGTGTACTGCGGCAGAAATAGAATTGAATTGAAATCTGGCTCATACTTCTAAGTTTTGCCAATGACATGTTGTAATTTTGGAAAAGGGCCAGATTTTCTATATTGGTCAATCTGTCCACTTTTTTCTTTTAGTTCTCTCTCTCTCTCTCCCCCACCCCTTGTCATTTCACGCCGTCCGGACTGCCATGAAGTCGTTCCTTCCTGGACGAGAGCCCCACGGCCACGCTGCCCCTGGCCGGGAAGGAGGGCGCCGCGCCCCTGCGCAGTCGGCCGGCGACTCTGCTCCCTGCCCCGCGCGCCCGCC
>NW_004955403.1:2101002-2189001 GCF_000276665.1 Chinchilla lanigera
CAGCACCCGGGGAAGGAGACGCGCGCGGGGACCGACCTCCCGGGGCGGGAAGGCGGCCGGCCGGTGCTGCCCTCGGGCGTGAGAGCGGCGTGGACCGCGAGGGCGGAAAGCGCTGCTGGGAACAGCGTCCAAATGAAATCTGAAAGTCCGTTTGCAGAAAGCAGGGATGGGATTAATACTTCATGTAACTGCCTTTAAAAATAAATATATGCATTTGCTTTTTTAAATAAAAATTTTAAATATCTTCTCTCCTGTGTCCACTCTCCTCCCACACATTTTTTTTTTTTTCAAATTAGATTAGTCCATATTCTGGATTTGTAAGGTCTTAAGCTAGATTTCTAGTTAAGAGATTTTGGAAAGAACAATCTAATTTTAACATTCTAATGTAAGAAAATATGACGAAAGTGAATTGTCAATTAAAATTTACTTTTTCTTTCTAACTCATAGTAAGTTTCAGACTTACTATTCTATTTTAGAAGCTTGGCAACTCACTTTTTAAAATGACAAACACTACACAGAAGAATGTCAAAAGGAAATTCAAGTGATATAATATCAACACTAATATTCAAAGACCGTCAAAGAACTGACGCTAGACATGCTATGCACTCGGTTAGCACGAAGCAAAGGGCGGGAAAGGTAACACCAGGGGGCGGTTTTCCAGGCTTGGTTGGATCTAGAAAAGATTTATGGGTACTTCTTTTTCCACAAGTGAATTTATTCAGAATGAAGATAGCATCTCTACCTTGGAGGGTGTCACTGTATATTTCTTATTAGTGACAGTATGGTCTCAAAGGGAAGCATCCAAATCAAGGAGTTTGCACTGTGCCCAATTTTCTACTTAGAAAAGTGCTTCTTCTCCATTTCTCTATTTTATTCCACCATGAAAGAAAAGCGAATTCAGCGTATCAAAATTCTCCACCAGTGAATCTATGGCTCCGTCTTACACACCGTTTCTAATTAGTTTTAGGGTCTGTCACCTAATGTCTACCTTGGAATTAAATAAAGTCTGTTGGGCAGTGACAGACGTTCCCACACTCCCTCTGCCCCGTCAGGCACAGCTACGTTTTCCTTCCTCGTTCTTCCTTTCTCCTTGATACCCACGGAAGCTCCAGGCTTGAAGACACCACCACAATGCAGCAAGGTTGTTTACCTTCGCTCCTTCACAAAAGATAACCCAACAAATTACATTAATTATAAACCAATATGTTCCATTCAATTCCCATGGGAGCCAAACCTGGAGATGAGCATCTGCTCTTGTTTTCTGAGCTCAGTTTTGAGGACAAGATTCACAACAATGCTCAATCCATAATTAACAGAGAAATTAAAGATGCAGCAACACCGCATCCTGCTTCTTGAAGCAAGATGCTTAAAATAGCCATGCCTACTCCTGGCAGCCGCTTTCTCCCCCACCTCCGGAAGAGTTTATTGTTATCTCTGGCATGTTTTGGTTTGTTTAAAATATTTACATCTATGTCAGACCTAAAATAAACATGAAAATATTTTCTACAAAAGAATGAACAGTCATTTTTTGTTGTGACAATTTGTTTTAAAATTTGGGGTTCCTTCTTTCTCTAGGTAAGTGCCTCTCCTCCCTTAAAAGGATGTGAATTGTTCTTTATTGGGTATTGGGCACACTGTTCCATGTTGTGGGAAAGGGAAACAAGTGAAATTTAGGTAAGAATTTTGATCTTTCTTGCTTGCTTGCTTTTTTTCTTCTTTCATTCTGTTTGGTCCATAAAAAGAAATAATAGTAAATTGTACTATGTACCCAGATACAACCATGTATATATTTAGAGCTTACATCTTTTATTCTATTCATGGAAATCCCAGTCAAACAGTTGGTGGTAAACAAATATTTAAAATATCTATATTATAGATGCCTAATTCATATATAGTGCCCATATGTAGCTGAGTATAAATAGGCGCAGTGTTGAAGCACACCCACACACAGGGCACGGAGGAGCGGAGCGCCTCCCCTGCCTGTTGACGCATACAGTGGCCCAGCGCAGTGTGAGTGTGAGCAGCCTTCGCAAAGTCAGTCAGACCCTGAGAAGCCAAGAGTCACAACGTGAGCGCAAATCCATGCACCTCTGAAGCGGCTCGTCATTTATCTTTACAGCACACCGGTTGCGAAGGAGAAGTTCTGCTTTCAGTGAGCTTCTGCTTATCTTTAAATTATTCTCAACACCACTGAGGGGCTCTTGGAGCTTCTCGCTATAGTGGGGTTGACTTTTCTCACAGGATGCACACCATGGTTGATATACGTGGCGCAACAGTCCTGGATGTTCGAGTGATAGGAAGGTCGGGTGCCCTGGGGTGGCCTAGGAAGCACGTCCCAACAGGAGAAAGCTAACAGGCGGGGAGGCCTGCCCCTCATGAGGGTCTTCATTCATGTGCTTCAACCTCTTGTCCTCCGAACAAGACTGAGAAAAAGAAATAGCGTGTGAGATGCGTCCAACGCGAAGAAAAATTTATACTGTGCGTCTTAAGCTTTAGAAAAAGTTGTTGCTAGATTCATAAAATAATGACAACCTGATAGTTTCTGTGGGTCAATCAAATCATCGGGGAGAGAACCTTGTCATTCACCTTTCTACTCTGGCATCAGTAATGCTTGGCATTTTTCTGAAAAGTGTCACCGAGTCTTCACTCACCATGCTGACTGTTTCTCCCAATGCCAGGGGCATCCCGTGAAGGCCTCAGTCACTGCCCACCTGCCACTCCGTTCCTCAGCGGTTCCCTCCCCCACTTAATAAATAACCGGCATTTCATAAAACAGAGAGAACTTTCAAATGGGGGCAGAGGAATGTGAAGATAGCGCCTTGTAAGAAAATATTCACTCAGAGTCTGGATGTTTTCTTCACAAAAAGTACTTTGTCTCAGGGCATCAAAAATGAAATTCAATTTTTTTAAGAAAATCTAAATTTTCACCTACAATTTCGAGAATCTGCTGGGAGAACATTAGCTAAGGGGTCATTTAATATTTGCAATTTTAAAGTTACAAGAAATTCCCTTTTTTTGTCACTTAACTTTCATAATGGAAGAAAACTTCCATCCACAGGGAAACTCAACTGGTGGAGGAGGTGGGCTGGTGTGGCTGCAGACCAAGCTTCACCTTGGAAACTGTGAGCTTTCCATCAGCACAGGGACTCTACAGGAGATCCACATGGCTTCTAAAGAAAAAGCTCTCAAATTTGGTGGCCTCGAGACCCCAAACACCCTTAGACTGAGGACTTAGAGTCTAATTTTGGTTATAAATACAAGTATTTCCAGGGCTTGGTATTAAGATGGAGAAAAATTTGAAACTTATTCTTCATTGTAAAATAAAATAATAAACGTTACATAGCTATATAAATTCTTTCAGAAAAGCTATTCCCTCTCCCCCCAAAAAATAGTGAGATTGACTTTGTTCCCCATTTTTGCCAGTCTCTTTAGTGTCCATCTGAACAGAGGTCAGCTGAGTTCTGGCTTCTGCTTCTGCAGCCGGCTATTGCAGTTTATGTTTTAGATGAAAACACTATTGCATACACTTGCATTGTTGTACAAGGGAGGAGTATAAATGGCCTCTCCAGATAGTTGTGAATATTCTGATTTAATACTATAGCAAAACTGGACAAATAAGAGTTACTAAAGATTATTTCAATATATGACTTAACCCGTTATCTATAAAGTTCTAAATTCTGTTAGAGTTCAGCAATTTCTCTCACTTGGTTGCAATGAGTTTTTTACCCAGTCGTGATTTTCTATCATCCTGCGTTGGTCATCCGGGGAGCGTCGGCTTACTGAGTTATGCAGATCTTCCAAATGTTGGCACAAATCATATCACAACATATTTTTAAAATCATGTTTGTTAGCATCACCTCTGATCTCATCAGAAATGTCTAGGGAAGCTGTCAGGCTCATATATATATGTTTCTAAAATTCTCATTTTTGCTTGAAAGCTCAAATTTTACCTTTAGCAACAAATGTTTTTATTTTTTTCCTCCTTGAAGTGATAGTCTCACTTTGTTCACTTGTGAGAAATTCTTTGCCAAATACCCAACTATGATCTGAATAACATTAGCTTGATGGTCAGTCATTCTTTCAAGGAAAAAGACAGGGTATTCTAATAAAAAGGGAGTGATTCCTTCAGTTCTCACCTCAAACACAAGTACCTTTGCTCAAGACTACCACAGTACCCCGAACAGGGTAGAAGCACTGTCTGGGTCCTTAGCATCACATACGTCGAGTGAGACACAAGGTGTTAGGCCAAATAAAATTAGAAATTTTTACAATTTATCATGGGCTTTCTTAAGCAAAACTGGCTTTTAATCATAAGCCTCTGCAGTGGAGAGCACCACAGCAGACAGAGTAGGCAGCACATGCAGTGCTGGTCTGCTGCTGACCTGACTTGTGTCCAGAGAACAATAGTTTTATTGTTATTACTTCTGTCTCGTAGGTATAGATGCCAACACAGAAATAGAGATAAATATTGTCTGAAAAAGCTATGACAGTAGATTTGAACTTTTGCATTTTCATAAAGAACTATGGGGACAGGTGAGGTTAGACAGACCGCAACTGGGATCCTCTGCTCCGAACACCCGTGGTAAGAGGTTTGGACTGAGAACACTTCCTGAAGGATTTCACATAGGGTGATGTCCAGACCCCTTATCACAATGTGGAAAGATGTCATTAATCCCAAAGCAGTTTAAGAAATGTTGGTTGTCGGGGCCTCTCAGTGTGTTGAGGAATAGACAAGCAGGAGACTTGGCACCTAGCTAGTTTTCACATGAGACATGGCTTTCAGTAGTTTGATCATTTGAGCCAAGCCACACAATGTGCCCATAGCAGAGCCAGGACACCGTCCCCCTTCTCTGACCCTAAAGCCCATCTTCTCAATCCCTCTACTAAAGCTCAGGGTATGAAAGTGCAAAAAATGGCACTGGGATACAAGAATTGAACAATACAGTGGGGGACTGCAAGGAGTCTGCAATATAGAAACATGGGCAAGGCACAAATTTAAAGCACAATAGCATAAAAAGTAACATTTACCTGGGGAGTCAGAGGACTTATGGACGAGGACATGCCATCATATTTTTGAAATTAAGATTTGATGATCTTAAAGAGAAAATGGCTTTCAGGGTGGATCAGATGGACAGCAGGGCTTTCCAGAGTAGGGGAGATTGTTAGAGATGGAAACAGAGCCAGGGAGCCAGGACATGGAGGTTGTGTGTGGGAACCATGAGTGATCCAGTTCAGCAGAGTGTCTGGGAGCCGTATTCAAGTGAGCTTAGTCACATGTGTTGGAATGAAAGAGTTGTATGCTGGGCTGAAGAGTCATATAAGATATAAGGTGCAGGCCAAGGATATAGCTCAGCGGCATAAGCACTTGCCTGGCAAGCCTGAGGTCATGAGTTTGATTCCTGGTACAAAAACAAAACAAAACAAACAAACAAAAACATGTAAGGAGCCAGGGGGCCGCAGAAAAATTCTTGGTCAAAGTTTGGGATAATTGGACTGTCTTGCCTTGGTGCATTCTCGAGACACTACTATGCACTGAGTAGTGTTTATGTCAAGCCAGGCAACTCTATGTGGAAAGAGTGTGTGATGGGCTGTTTATTATCATTAATGAGAAAGAAGGATCAAAAAATAATTTTCTTTCTCTGATAAAATGATGAACGAACAGTCTTTGGGGTGTGGGTTTCCCCTGATGCTTGAGGAACATTCCGTTGCGTAGTCATTTCTTGCTCAGCACCGCATCAGTGCAGTGGAACAATTACTCAGATTTCTCAAAATGGTTTCTATTCACACTGTGTGGTCACTACCAAGGACATGACCTGACAAAACAGAAAAAGTAGCATCATCTAATGTTCCCACCAGTATACTTGCACTCCAGCTTGACCCCTTAAAACCCATGTAGACCCCCTTAGGAAGGAGGAAGGAAGTGCCAATGTCAACCTTACTTCCGGGGGTAATGAGTTAATGACTGCAGGAGTTACGCTTCTGCTCTGAAGGAAGGCTCTCTACAGCTGTGGGGTTTCTGCGCATCTGCTCCAAGATGGAGGTGTACATTTGCTGTTAGTACCACACTCAGGCTCAGGAAGAGCAGTAGTCAGGTCAGGCACCTATATTCTGAGCACTGTTTCCCGAGCTTAAACAGAGCTGTTCTTTGTTCAAACGGCTTCTACTCGGGATAGGTAATGCTTATGAACAGAAACCTCTCCCATAAACCCAGGCTGGAGAGATTCATACTAGAGATTACTCTCATCCTTCCTCTGGAAATTAATATCATCTGAGTCATCCTGCCAGCACGGAGCACCTCCACCTCCACCACTGCCACTGACATTTTTGGTGTCTCCATACTGAGCAGTAAGCGTTTCTTCTCTACCAAGTGTTTTATGTGTACTTCTCAGAGGGTGGTTTATTTCCATTTTATACACATGAAAATTGAAGCTTAGAAGAGATAAAAGTTTTCCCAAAGGTTTACACTAATAAAGAAGCAGCCTGTCTGCAGTGACCCACACCTGGCTCTCTCCCTCACCTCGCTAATCCCATTTATCCATAAGCCTCAATTTAAATGCCTTGGCTGACTTGGGAGACTTGGTTAAATTATAGTGTTCTAAATTCCCATAGCTCCTTTACTTACCCTTTTTTAAATGCTAATCTTGTAGAGCACTTGTGTCTGTCTGTGCTCCACCAAAGAAGAGACTGTATCTATCTAGCCTACTTTGGTATCCTAATCAAAATGGTAGCCCTGAGCTGTTCTCGTGCCAAATTAAGAATGCTGCCCAGGAGGACGCTACTACTGTGGTGGCCTCACCCATCAGGCCATTTCTCATTTCCAGCAACAAGAAAGTGGCACAGGGTAGATGTATTTTGATGAGGCAGAAGAGGAAGTTGCTGCTTACGAGCCTCGCCTTGGTTGGGTACCACGTCTGGCCACCCTCCCAAATGGATATTCATGATAGAAGTACTGTGCGCCTGGGGTCAGAGCTCCCCAAACAGAACAAGAGACATCATGAAAAGGCAGCAAGGTAGGATTTGTTTTTCAGTTTTCTGCTTTTCCCCAAAAGTCTGTATGTCATTCTGCCTCCACTATGGCACTGTTCCCAGGTATGAGTCTTTGGTAGGCAAGGTTAAGATTGGTATAAGCAATGGACAAAGACAGCTGAATATTTGGCACTTAGAATTGTTCAAGAAAAGGAAACTATCTTCTCCCCAGCTGGAAAAACCTGGAACATAGTCATTGTTCATATACATTTGTTGACTGAAACTTCCGGGGACCCAAGTTTCTTTTGATTTAGCAAAGTCCTGAAAGTTTATGCCCTTTACAAATCGATGCTTACAACCGGACTCACAAAGTCATACTTTCCTCTAATATGTAAAATGAAAACTGATATGTTTTCTATATTTTAAATGCTAGTCAATGTATGCAAAATTCAATTAACAGATTATACAACTCTTTCTTGAGGATTTAAGTTTTAAGAATACACACATACACACACGGTTAGTATATCTTCATACACCTGCGCTGTATGTAGTGTCTTACTATACCCAGTGAACATGCTTGAAAGCTGCTGTTCTGATCAACCCTGAATTCCCCTTCCCAGTTCTTGCTTGAAAACATCTGGTCCACCTTGTGCTGCAAACCATTTCAGCAAGGTCCCCAAGCCCGTCTGAAGCCTGGAGGCAGCGCTTCCTTTTGCAGAAGTTACAGGGTTTCTGCACGCATGATTGATGCAGAGGTCTGTGTTGCCCAGAGGCATCCACAGCTTCCGTGTATCTTTTCTTTTCTGGAGATACACACAAGGGTGGGGAGGGGAGAGGACTGTGTGGCTGATTTGGGTGACAAATCATTTTAAAATTTTTTATTTCTGGAGCCTGGATCATAAATGTCATTGTTCTAGTATTTCTCAAGTATCATAAGGCAGACGTTAATGAAGTTCTATCTTATTAATCAATTTCCCCTTTCTTTTTTTAAATCATACATTCACAGCCTTTAAAAATGAGTATGTGTAAAAGCATGTTTCCCAGATGGGCTGAAAGGAAGAGGAGAATATTTCATCACTGAGCACAGCACTGTTGGTGTTTTGTGAAATCAGTTACATAGAAAAAGAAGAAGATGCAGAAGTGGAGACTATGCAAGCTGTTACACAAACAGTTTAGGCAATGCCGTGATTAGAAGGTCAGTGGGGCCAGCGCAGGGCAATTGACTAGTGATGGGGCAATATCCTGCCAACAGCTTCTCCAAAGTCATAAGAAGTGTTTATTTTTCTAGGAACATAATTCACTTCCCAGACTATGAATAAACATATTTTTCTTAGTTTTTTGTTTTGTTTTGTTTTGGGGTTTTAAAGGGCCATGTTCTCTAAAACTCAACATTAACTGCATTCATGGTGAACAAGGTTTGAATTTGACATTATCATTTTTCTGGACATGATATGTGAAGACTCTACTTTATAACTGTTCATTTATAAGTTTTTGCATGATATATCCAAAGGAAAAGGGACACGGTGGGAAATTTGGAGATAACCCAAATTATCTTATTTAAAAAAGATTAAATAAGGCAGATGTGTGATGAGTTAAAGCCATTATGGCAGAACATGACAATGATCTGATGTGTTAGTGAGCTGTCTTATTGCTGAGAGATGGCACCCAACACTCACAATTTAAAGGAAGAGAGATTTAATCTGGTTCACAGTTCCAGGGGATTCAGTCCATGGTCAGCTGCCTTCAAGGTGGAAACATCATGGTGGAAGGTCTGTGATAGAGCAAAGCTGCTTGGTTCACCCCAGCCAGGAAGCAGAGCAAGGAGACGGTACCAGACAGGAAAGGCTGAAGGGCCAAATATAGTACCCAAGGTTATGCCTCTTTGACCCACCTAGACACGTATGGAAGTCTGTTCCCCCAACCCTTTCAGTAGTCCCCAAGCCAACCAAGTCAACACAATCAAGCTTAACCACCATACCTGAGAAACTCACCAAAAAAACGGAAGACCAGATCCTCATCCATCCAGCTGAATGTGAATTTCTGTGAGTAGAGCTCAGACATCATTATATCTTAAAAGCTTCCCAGAGGATACAAATATCCAGCCCCAAACAATTGAGGTAGATTGAGAAGTGCCATGTGAAAAAAGTAAAAAAGTAGAGTCTAAGAACCTAATATGGGCCTTCAAGACCTACTGTTAGCCTTAGTGAGTTTGTGCCCACTGGTTTTGGGCCTGTGGTGAGGCAGAACACCACGGTAGGGAGGATGTGGTAAAGATAAAATGACCATGGCCAAGAGGCAAAAGAGAGAGCGCAAGAGACCAGGATCCTGCAGACAGTCACAATGCAAACTCTAGCAGGTTCTATCCTGAAGGCAATTAGAATCCATAACATAACTTGAAGACAGCTTCGTTGTCAGAACTGTACATCAGAAACCGTGTTCTCAAAACTTCGTGTAGATGGTTGTATGAATACGTGAGCTAATACTGGAGCAAAAAGACGAGTTAGGGAGTTGCAGTGGCAGTAATACTCGTAGGCTCAGGCTGATAGGCCATTATGGATTAGTAGGAAAAGAAGATGAATTGGATGTTCCTGGCTTGAGTGATGTTATAGATTGTTGTGCCATCCTTTCAGGTACAGAGCAGATGGAAAAGTATGTTTGGTCATTGGTAGTTAAGAATGAACACATAAAGTCAGATTTTTGTGAGACTGAGTTAGATATTCCAAGTGGAAATGAATTACCAGGGTCAGGTAACTTATAAGTGTGCATGGGCGGTGCCCTGAGTAGAATATGGGACTAGGAGGCATAATGGAAAAGATGAACATTAAAGCTGTGACAGAGGATGACACTGAGTAGGGAGAGCATGGAAAGAGCAGCACAGGGAGCAATCGACATGGACAGATGTGGAAGAGGAGGTGAGAGACCAGCAGAGATGGCTGGGGGAAGAAGGAAAGACCCGTGAGAGGGATGGAGCAGTGGACACTTGCAAATAATGACATGGACAATGCAGACAGCCCATCGGTTTGGAAACTAGAAACTTATCAGAACCCATAGTAACATTTCTTGAGGGTGGTGCTGTGGGAAACACAGCAAGTACAAGACAGGGAAATAGATGTGATGAACATGACCCAGAAAAGCATCTCTTTAAGGAAGAGAAAGCTCAAATGATTGCCAAAGGGAACTTCAGGTCAGAAGAGGGTTTGTGTTTTAGAAGAGAGAAGAGTATTTGATTAAATGTTGGAGAAAAGATCAGATAAAGGACCCACAGTGAAAGATGGCCGAGATACTGGAAAGTCGGGGATGCAGAGCAAGAGGAATTGACAGAGGCTGGGTGGAAGAAGCCAGTCCCCTGGTTGAAGCCATAAGGCATGTCTTACACTTGTTATTGCTGAGACAAAATACTCAGCACCCCGAGTTTTTCCTATTCTAGGCCTCTTCTGGCTCCAAATGCATTTTGAGATTGTTTTCTCTGATTCTTTGAGGCATGCTATTGTTATTTTGATCCGGATTGCATTAAATCTGTATAACAATTTTGGGAGGTATGGCCATTTTCACTATGTTGGTTCTTCCTACCCAAAAGCAAGGGATATCTTTCCATTTCCTGATATCTTCCTGGATCTCCTTTTTCAGAGTATTGTAGTTTTCAGTGTAAAGATCTACAACAGCACAATTTGCAATAGCTAAATATTGGAAATTGCCCAAATGCCCATCAACAAGTGAATGGATAAAGCAGATGTGGGTTTTTTTTTTTAATACAATGGAGTACTACTTAGTCATAAAGAATGATAAACTTGAGACATTTCTAAATAAAGGAGTGCACCTTGAGACCATACTCTTAAGTGAAATAAACCAGACATACGTGTAAATATCACATGATTTCTTTGGTGTAAGAACCCAAAAGAATAAATAAGGACCAAAATGTGTAATAGATACTGTGAAATAGGAAGAAAGTATTCAAATGGGAAGGGGAACTAGGGAGGAGGAAGGGGGAAAGGAAGGGAAAAGAAAAACAAATGAGAAAAGAAGGAAAAATGAAAAAAAAAAAAGCTTTTTAAATAAGGAAGGGAGAGGGGTTAAAGGGAGGGGAGGGGAATGAGGAAAAAAAGAAGAATCAAGTTATACCATGTACAGGCACAAATTCTCTATGATGAATGTGATCATTATGTGTATCTAAAATGTACCAATAAACTTAATTAATAAAACCATGGACACAGTAAGCTTGAAATCCAACAGAGGTTTTATGAATATCTAGGGTATATATATATTGGTTAAGTTGTTTATTTTCTTCTAAGAGTTAAGATCTCTTTTTATTTCCTACTCTGTGGCACAAATTATAGAGAAGAAAAAAATCATATTTAAAAATTATTTCATATTTATATATATAATACATATACACATTCCAACCTACAAACAAGCACAAAATAGATGCCTGTAAGAATCCCAGAAATACTCCCTTGGTCTGAAGATGGACACTGGCAGCTGAGAAGAAGAATCTCATCCCTGTAGATAGTTTTCCGGAAGTACCTTTCTGCCAAGAAGTAGTGGACCCATGCTCCTGCCTGCTGGACCATTTCGTGGGGCAAGGGATAGCTTCCCAACCATCCCAAGGAAGTTGACCCAGGGTTGTGGAGACACTGACAGTGGAGACTTCTTTGACTTGTAGCTTCCTGTCCTACATGTCTTCTCAGAATGTGTCAAGAATGCATGTAAGCTGCATGGGGGCACCTGCCTGAAATCCAGCTATTCAGAAGGCTAAGGCAGAAAGATGGGAAGCTCGAGGTCAGCCTGGGCAACATGGTGACACCCTGTCTAAAGGGCTGAGGATACAGCTCTGTGAACTCCAGGTGTGATCCTGCATACCACTAGAAATGCCTTTAGTGCCTTAAATAAGAAATCTTACTAGTTTGGAAAATTGGAAGGCAACATGACTAAAAGGATGGGAGTTCAATGTATGGAACAGCTGAGGAAAAGACAGAAATGTTGGTTGGCTTTTGAACTGAAAAGGCAAATCAGTGTGAAATGGTAGCAATGGCTTCAAACAAAATTCTCAAGGTTGGTGTGATAGTCTCTGCTCTGCTGTTAAGCAGCTAGTTAATGTCTCCACACCCGCATTTCCCCACTCCCAAGATGAAGGTATTGGACAGAGGTCCTGCTGAAATCTCCCTTTCCTGTAGTATGTCGGCTCAGCAGATGTTGATAGCTACAAAACCATTCATCATGCCACTCTACTATACTTTTTTCTGATAGATCCCGATTTATCCTCATTTCAGAATTTTCTGTGTGCTGTGCAATGTATGAGAAGTTTGGGTTTGGCTTCTATCTTTCCAAATTGTCCCTGAATGCTTTTTTTTCTCTCAAAGTTGAGTATATTAGATCTTCCTTCTACACTTAAACAGCGTGGTTAAAACTTATTAATTGCATCTGGAATCCTTGTCTTGGGATTGTTTTCATAAATAGAGTCTTACTGGAATTTGTACATGTGTAAAGGAACATAATAAAACATTTGGAATTTACTGATGATTTTACTTTATTTGGTTTGCAAAATGCATCCTTAAGTGAGCCTGGAGCCTCATTTAATGTGGGATTCTGTTCTAAGTGAATGGAAAATGCAAGGGAAAAATTAAATAAAAGAACAATATAATCAGCTGAAACCAAAATGGATGGGAATCGGGACTGAGACCGTGAGCATAAAGAGAAGTAAGCGAGGGTGAGGCTAAGTAAGCACCCGAAGCATTTACCAGCCCACATGAGTTATTCTTTCCTAGCCACTCTGCCTTTCTCTGGGGTCATGGGTAATAAAACAAATAAAAGTCAGTGGGTCCTGCTTCCCAAACCCTAACCCAGAAGTGGCACGATCAGTTAATATTAGGCATCTGTGGTTGGCGTGGGGTGTAATGGTCACTGCATCGAGCTGGAAGGGGCCTTTCAGAGGGACCCAGGCCCAAGACAAACCTCGACCACCAGCTGCTGACCAGCAGAGCCTCCAGCCTGGGCCTCTGATTCTGATCCAGCACCATTTCCACCACACTGCTCCACCAAGAAAAAATAAATATAATTAATCTGCAAGGGAAATAGCTCAAAGCAAACAACAGCATTATAATAAATAAGGGAGGGAGCTCAAAGGAGAAGTCAGCGAGGTAGAGCGGCCCAGCCGATGCCGTTCTCCTCTAGGTTCAGTCTCGTTCCTATAGAGTGGGGTCTGGTCTTTACTGCCTCTCAAGCTCAAGCTCAAGCTCAAGCCAGTTTAGCCATCTTTCCAACAGTCTCACAGTTCTCCTGGCTTCTCTCTTGTATTTTCTTTAACAGCAGTGGACCCAGGATCCCCTGCCCTGACCCGTGGCCTAGCCACGTTTTAGCTACATTCTTGGGCAAGTGGCTTCATCATTCAACATTTCTATATTCTCATCTGAAAAGCGGGTAATGATATGGACTTCATGGGACTTAATAAGAAGTAATGCGTACTTGTCACATTTGTATTACAATGTCTTGCTCCTAGTAAGTGCTTAATAAATGGCAGCTGTTGTGAATTTGTTATCCGTTGTCTAACTTTTGTTCCATGCACCGCATGTGTCTGAGTCACTCACTCAGACTGTGCCCTCAACCTTCCCTGTGACTTTGCTGAGGTTGCCAACCAGCATGGCTCTTACAGTGGACCAGGACTGGCCCAAGCCAGAAGGTTTCAGTCCTTCTCTCCACCTTGATAGTCTAGCTAGCATTAAAGGGACCATTTGTTTTACATAGACAAGAAGTCCTCTGAATGTCAGAAGGATACCCATGGTCCTTTCCAAACTTGAAGGCTGAAACACTAAGCAACAGGAACACTAAGCTCCCTCCCCCTGACCATCTTTGCCATCCCATAAAGTTCCTGGCCAAGAACTGTCCTATAATCTAGCACAGTGCTGGGCTCAGGGTGGGCAAATACCAAGACTGGAGTGAACAATCAATTTATTTACAAGCTGGCTAAATTGGCTTATTTCGGCCAGATTACAGAAACCAGACTCTCCAGACTTTTGGTTTCACCATCCAAAACTTATAAATATCAAATTTTAGGGGAAAGTAGCTGTAATCACATCTGTTGTCAACCTCTTTAAAAGTCTCTTTAATGAAATACAAAGCTTTAACTACATTTTTTAAATGGACTGAGCAGTTTTCTATTAAAGCAAAAATACAGACATGATTATCCTTTCAAAAACAGAATCTAACGTACTATACCTGCTTTAGGTATCTACTCACCTTTCAATACCTGTGATCTCTACATCCATTTACCTACTTATGTACTTACCTATCTCATGCTGAGGAAAAAGACAATCATAGAAAAATATAGCACTATTCTACAGCATAAATTTTTTGAGTAACTTTCTCCTTGTTTCCAAGAAGTGCATCCAGATCTTATAAATATTGGCTAGTTCCTAATGGACCAAATAATTCTCAAAGAAATCCATTTAGATACTCAATGCAGTGCTAGAAAAGCTGCTAGAGTAGCTTCCAATTTTTAAAAAACTATTATTTGCATTTAGTTTTATATAGACACATCTTGAATGAGATTTTTCTTTGCCTTGTACCAGCCTTAAGGCAAAGAAAATAATTATGCTCTTTTCTTGTTTTTTCACAATCTTAAGCTACTGGTATACCTCTTGCAGTTTGTGGGCAAGTCAGGTTTCATGTTAGAATACTTCAAATATTATAATAGGGTCCACTAACTATCCTCTTTTTCCATGGAACTAAACTGTTATATTCCACAGGATTTTATTGAAACCGGAATCTATGAGTCACATTGAATTCATCTCTTTAAAATACATGGCAACCCTCTATTATTTTTTTAATCCATCTTCTCATAAAACAACCCTGGTTAGCCACTTTAATGAGCAATTTTGTCCCTACTTTTATTTCTTAATGAACTTTTCCCCTCTGGCTGAATCCTAGTCTCATAGTTTATTTTCATTGCTATAGTGACATCGGTCAAGAACAGCTCTGTAAAATTAATCATCACATTAGACCACGCTTCGGCAAGAATTCTTTTTTTGGAAGAAAAAGAAGCTCTATAGTCCTGCTCACATACCCTTGTCTGGTGCTCTGTTTGGGTGTTTCACTCTGAAGACTAGGTTCCATAAATCAACTGAACACGGCAACTCTGAGATGGAGTAGAAACAGAATGAGATTCTAATGAGACAAAGGTATGAGATAGTTGCTTGACTCCATGTTTATATTATGGTTGGTTAAAACCTATTTTAAATTATTTTGCTAAGTATTTTAAAGGAAAGCAAGATATTTGTGACTTTTCCATCTTCTTAAGTAAATTTATATGGTAAATCAAGATACTGTTTCAAAGGCCTGAGGAGGGTAAGCATGCTGACGGACCCTTAGCTTTAACCTCCGCTGACTCACAGATTCCAGCAGCTGTGACTCCAGTGACCTTCAGAGACTTCGGCTTGTGATAACTACCTTCACGGAGCACATATCAGTTCTGTCCCCAAGCATCCAGGCACTGCTCCTTATTGAAACTTCTGCACTGTTTAGGTGAATTTGAATGAGTTTTTGAAGTAGGAGAGTAAAAGGCTCTTTTGGCTAAAAATCAAGCCTGAGTATTCAACAGTAAGTTGTTAAATTAGTTGTCTAATATCCAGTAGATTAAACAAATTCATTTTATTTAGAGGCAAGACTTTAGACAGAGGACAAAAGAGCTGTCCTCATGCTCTTGGCTTTATAACAGCCCCCTCTAGTTTTGTTACTGGCTTGATGATATTGCTAACATAAATACAATCACAATTCAGTGTTGTTATTCTTCTATGTAGACCACTGGTTGAGTTATTTATGTCTCCCATCCAATATGAAAACTTCTAGCAAGAGTCTCTTCTCCCTCAGTGAACTCTGACCTGTGCTTCTGCCCACTAGGGCAGAAGCCCTGGATGTCTTGAACCCCCAAATCTTCAAGGCCTAAGAAAACCAGAGGCTTCAGGGAAACCAATGGTTTCCAGCAGATTTACAGTGAATTGGCTCTGGAACTTGCTTCTCCATCTGAGGATGACTTCTTATGAGCTCCCATTACAATCTTCCTTTATGTTTATTGCTGCTTAAGCATGAAGAAATCTTGCCACATATCCCTTTATTTGGCACACAGGGAGCAACAAGAAATTTGAAAATTTCCTTACATCACTCTGAACCCTAACCTCATCTATAAACTGACTATATCACCAGATATTTATGATTCAAATACAAAATCAGAATTTAAATGGCCCTTGTCTTCTCATACCTCAGTCTTCTTTTGCCTATAGTCTTTGAATTATATTACATGCCCTGGGGAGAGTGCATGTTTTAAATTAGCAATAATGTGCAGAGACCTAGAAGTAAATTTTTAGCTTATTGAAGAAATAGGTTTTGTTAGTAGGAAAGTAATGAGAATAAGTAGGAGAGTAAAAGGCTCTATTGGCTAAAAATCAAGAGAGTATTCAACAGTAAGTTGTTAAATTAGTTGTCTAATATCCAGTAGATTAAACAAATTCATTTTATTTAGAGGCAAGACTTTACACAGTGGACAAAAGAGATGTCCTCATGCTCCTGGCTTTATAACAGCCCCCTCTAGTTTTGTTACTGGCTTGATGATATTGTCAATATAAATACAATCATAATTCAGTGTTGTTATTCTTCTATGCAGACCACTGGTTAAGTTATTTACGTCTCCCATGCAATATGAAAAGATGTCTTCTCTTTCCCTGTTCATCTAAATTTGGGGAAATATCATGATTTTTAAAAAAGTCTATAATTGTTTGTATTTAAGGTATACAACATGATAACATGATTATTGGCTACATATAAATAGTAAAATATTTGCGATGGAGAAAATGAACTTACGGGTTGCCTCACATAATTACCTATTCTTCTTCTTGTTTCCGTGGCAAGAACAGCTAACATCTGCCATCCAGCAGGAATTTCAGAAACCACACAACTTCTTTGTCCATGGCTCCCACGCTGCCTGCCAGATCTGCAGACTCGCGCATGCTCTGTTTCGACAGCTTTGTCTTCCGGTCAACAGTTTTCCATCTTCCTGTTTCCTTCCCAACGCCTGCCGCCACTATTTTACTCTATTTGACTGCTCTGTAAGATTCCATGGAATGTTCTCCCGGCTATGCTCCTGTATTTCTCGTAGCACTCCGTATCCGCCCACGTGGTAGCCAGTGGCAGACTCTCCATTAAATCTGAATAACCTTGTACTGTAAGTAATTCCCAGGTTCTTTATCCATGTGCCCACTGACAGACATGTAAGCTGTCTCATAGCTTAGCTGCTGTGAATAGTGCTGCCGTGAACGTGGGCTGGAGACACTTACTGGAGGCACAGTAAGCTGCTTAGGTCAGTGTCATAGTATTTATTAATCTCCTTTTGCCTTCACAGCTTGAGACTTTTGACACATCATGGTTTTTTTTAATGATGATGTGCTACATGCTTGGGTTGTGTTCCTTTCTCTCTAGAAGGTGGTAATTTCATTTCCTGTGGGCCTATGACCTGAAGGACTGCTGGGTTACACCGTGGCTCTATTTTTAATTTCTTTACCGTATTCCATTATGGTTGTACAATCTGCATTCCCACCAGCAGGGTCCAGGGCTTCCCTGTCTCTATGCTCCTCGATACGTGTTATCTTCTGACATTTGTGCACCCTCATCCCAGTGGGAACATCATCAGTGATCATATATGGATAACCATTTTCATGTTATCATTGGAGGAACAGCTCTTCAGGTCTTTGTTTTTAGTTGCATTATTTGTGATTTTTACTATTGAGTTGTGTGAATTTTTAAATAAACTGCAGATATTAGATCCTTATCGGATATATGGCTTGCAACTACTTTTTTCCCTCTTTGTACCCTATTTGATTTGGTGGTTGCTTTTTTGTTATGTGGAAGCTTTTCAGGTCAATATCATACTATTTATTAATCTACTTTTGCCTTCACAGCTTGAGATTTTTTGACACATCATGGTCTTTTTAATGATGGCATGTTACATACTTGGGTTGTGTTCCTTTCTCTCCCCAAATTCTACTGTCCTTGTAAATATATTCACATTCCCACCCTGAGTGCCCACTTTGGCCTGGACACTGGTCAGCGTAAGCCAGAAGGGGCAGAGCTGGAGGCAGCAGGAAGAGAGGACAGAGCGGGGTATCTGCAACACCTCCTTGGAGAGCCCTCCAGATGCCTCACTCCCAGGTGATGGTGGCCCCTGTTCCCTGAGGCCTGCAGTGGCCGTGCTGAGCCTGCCTCTGCTTCCTGCTCCTCCTCTGCCAGAGCGTGGTGCAAGTGCACAGATTTACACTGCTAGGGCATGGCACTGAGTTACAAGTTACTACAGCTAGCCAATTGCGGAGGGTTGTGTTAAATCTCAAAATATATTATTTCCATGTTTATCCATCATCTATCTATTTAGTTTTGATCTTTTGGGACAGGATCTCATTATGCAGTTCAGAGTGAACTTGAACTTACTGTAGTCCAGACTGACCTTAAACTTGCAGGAATCTTCTGGCCTCAGCTTCCCCAGTGCTGAGACACAGGTGTGCACCACTACACCGAGCTAATTATCAAAAAATTTTAAAGACAATTTTCAAACATGAAGCCAAGTTGGGAAGAATTACACAGTAAACATCTCTGTGCACGACTACTAGACAGAACTAATGACAGATTGCTGTACAGTTAAGCATGACTTAATGATGGGGAGATGTTCTGAGGAAGGGACTTCTCACACTCCATTGCAGAACAAACACCGTAAGGCACACTCACAAGATTCACCTCGCACTGGCCAAAGTGACCTCTCACGGCAACATTAGCAATGGATTTTGTACCTCTGGAGGCCAAGATGAAGAAAATATCATGAGATTAAATCAAGTGCTGGAGAAAATGATGTGATCGAGAGGCAAAAAATGCAAGATATGCGAGACTGCTGCAGGCATAAAATACCAGACTGCCCTACATCAACTTTTTTATCAGTAAAGAGGTATGCTCTAAAACAAAGGCTAGCATAGTGTTACAGTTGTGTCTAGATGGCCCTCCAAGCCTCACGTGGTCACAGGTGGGGGTTTTTCAGAGGTGACTCTATCTAGAGTGTATGACACTGGGATCGGTTCATGGTGCAATGCTAGGCTCAAGGGCACTAGGGTTAGGACAGTGAGTGCTACCTGCCCTGAGTAGCCTGGATAAGACATAAGGGGCAGAAAGATTCTGTTAAGGCCCCTTGCTTGTTGCTTTTGCTGTCTTCTGCTTGCCACCAACTGGTTCTATGTACTCTGTGATGCCCCCCTGCCAAGCCACCCTGCTTTGGAGTCAGGCAGCTATGGACCGAAACCTCTACAAACTGTGAGCTAAGTAAACCTTTCCCGCTTTAACTCTGGGTGTCAGGTATTTTTTTCTCAGCAGTGAGGAATGTAACTAAGACGCATAGCAAATACATAAATCAGTAACATAGTTGTTTATCATCCTCAATTATCATGTACTGCAAATAACTAAGTGTGCTACTCACTCTTAGCTCATTTTGCATTGTTTGTTTATATCAGCACCACCACACACACAGAACCTGTTACTCCACATTTCCAAGCCCCGTCGCTAGGAATAGGAAATTGTCAGCTCCATCACAATCCAAAGGGAGCACCATCCTATGTGTGGCCTAGTCGTCCAAACATGGTAATGCTCTCCTGGCTACACTTGTCTTCTCACACAGTGTCTCTTATTAACTTCCCTGTGCATCTGGTAATCCACTTAGTTTTGAACAGTTCAAATTAAATTGCAGACATCAATCTAGTCTTTCCTAGTAATTCACTGTGCATATATAGCTTTCATAAGGTTTCAGTATTTGTCAGTTTCTGCCCCTAAATTTCCAGTGAAAACTGCTCTAATATTTTCATCCCTAGAGTTATCCTCTGTCAGCTGTAGAATTTTATGCAGTTGGAATTGTGGTGTATGTGCTCATTTGTGCATGCTTCTCTTAGCTTGGCAGTTTTGATTTGAGATTTGTGCACTGTGTTCTTTGTCACCAAGTAGATCCACTGTTTGAATGTACCCAGCTCGTTCTCCAGTTCTCCTTGAGACCCCTTCAAGGACTGGTTTGGTTATTGTGAGGAAAGTCAGTGTGAATTGTCCAAGTTGTTCACTGATGAATTATGTCCTCTAGAGCAAATGCATGGGCGTCAACTTGCTAATCATAGGGTAGGTGTGTGCTTAGTTTTATAAGAAACTTCCAGATTTTTTCCCAGAGTGGTTGTTGACATCGTCACCTGTCATGTGTGGGTGTCACCATTGTTCCACAGCTTCACCATATCTGGGATGTTGATCTCCAATTTTAGCCATTCTGGTTGTCTTAGTTACTTTTCTTGTTGCTGAGACAAAATACCAGACACTCAAAGGAGGAAAAGTTCATTTCAGTTCACAGTTGGTAGAGGTTTCAATCCATAGTGAGCTGGCTCCAAGGCAGGGTGGCATGGCAGCAGGGTATTGTAGAGGAAAAACAGTCTATGGCAGGGCAGACAGGAGAGAGTGAAGCAGCAGGAAGCAACAGCAGCAGCAGCCCTGCATTCTATCTGTGCCTTTATATTCAGTTCAGGCTACAAGTCTATGGATTGGTGCCACCCACACTCAGGGCTGGGCTTCCATTATCCACAACCACCCTTAATCCCAGTGTCACACAACCAAATCCAGCATCACACACCTTAGACCCAGCCACCCCTCAAAATTCCTACCTATGAGCACATGAGACTTTGTGGGGACATCTAGACACAAGCCATAACACTAGTGAATGTGTGTTATGGTTTTCTAGTGGTTTAACATACAATTTACTGGCCATTAATAATGGGGAGAATTTTTAAAAGTTCTTATGGGCCATTCGTGTTTTTGTTTAAACGTTCTGCCTATTTATTATTGAGTTGTTTATCTCTTTGTTTTTGTTTTGCAGAGGACTTTTATTTTTCCTAAACGCTATTACTTTGTGACATATATATTTTGTGAGGTTTTCCTCACACTCTGGATTGACTGTTAACTGTACTGAAGTTCAGTGACGTCTTTAGCAGGTTTTATTTAAGTTTGATAAAGTTTAATTTATCAATCATTTCTTTTAATGTCATTGATTTTCTTCTACCTAAGAAATCTTTGCTTGCTCTCAAGTGCAGATGACCTCCTCTTTGCATTGAAAAGCTTTAGAGTTACAGATTTTCTATTTAGATCTCACAAGTTTATTTTGGAGTATAATATAAGGTAAGGACTCGAGGGGATTTGGTTTTTTTTTTTTTCCCACATATTACTAACCAGTTTTTAAATATCATTTGCTAAAAATACACCTTTGCCTCCTTGATTGCTTTGGAGCCAGTGAACAACTATGTGCGTGTGATTTTATTTTCAGCTTTCTCGTTTCTTCCCTTCCCCTGGCAGCACCATGCTGCCTTGATTTTGATAGTTTTACATGAACCCTTGGAATTCGGTTGGGTGAGTCCTCCTACTCTGCTCTTTTTCTCAAGGTTGAATATTTAAGTCCTTTGTGTTTCATATAAATTTTAGAATCAGTTTAATCCCTACAACAATGCCTACTAGGGCCTACTAGGATTGTAAGTGGTATACATTGTATCAATTGGTCACTTTGGAGACAATAGTTTGAAACCGTGCTTGGATAGAATTTAAACTCATAGAAAATTCACAAGTATGACAGGGTACTTTACACCTTTAATCCTGCTTCTCCTAATGCAAGCAACATACACCACCACGGTGCAGTTATTATAAACAGAAAGCTAACATTGACCCCTTTTCAGTAAACTGTGCTTTACCAGCCTTAATCTGCCATTCTAGCAACATGGTACATCTTTCCATTTATTTATGTTCTTTTAAAAATTCTGTCAGTGATACTCTAATTTTTAATGTAGAAAGCCTTGAATATCTTTTGCTTAATTTATTTTTATTTTATATTTTTCATGATTATAAATGGATTTTGTTTCATTTTTTGACTGTGTGCTGGTGGTAGATAAAAATGTAACTAATTTTCTGCATAAACAGTAAAAATGGAACGAAGTCTACTTATTTCAGTCCTGCTTTTATTCCCTATTTAAAGGAGAAGTATAGACTATTTCACCATTAAGTGTGATGCGAACCATACATTTTTTTCACAGGTACATTTATTCAGTTTGGGGAAGTTCTATTCCTAATTGTCATTTTTCACTGGTTTTTTTAATGAATGGGTGTAGGTTTCTGCTAGATGTTTTCTACATGTCTTGAAATGATCACATGGATTTTCTCCTTTGTTCTCTTAATATGATTTTCATATGTTAAACCAGTCTTACAGGATAGGATAAACTCTAGTTGATCATGATACATTATCCCTAGATTTTATTTGCTAATACTTTAAGTAGTGATGTGTGTTTTCTGTCTCTAAGTTTTATGAAAGAATTTGTGTGATGTTGGTATTGTTTTGGCCTTAAAGATCCAATAAAATTCACTGTTAATGCCAGCTAACTTTAGAGTTTTTCATGTAGAGATCATAATACTAACTAAAATAAATGAGACACAAACCGTTAACTATCACGTGGTCTCTCTCCTATGGGCATCCCAAAATATAAATAATTTCAAGAGAAAAATAAAAGAGAGATGATAGGAAAGAAGGAGGTGGACTCTGCAGGTGGGAAGTGGCCAGGAAGGGAAGGGCAGTGAGGAGAAACATGAGTGAAAATGACCAGGATCTGTCTTGCATGTGTACAATAGACTCTGAGCTGTCTTCCAGAAAAAGGCGGTAAAGGTTTGCAAAGCTCTCAGACTTCACCCAGAGAACTGCTTGCTCTGGGGAGAACACGTCATTCCGGCTCCTTACCTGCTTCCCCTCCCAAGGTTGCCATTTTCCTCAGCAATACTTTTACCATTTGTTTTCTCGTTTACTTATTTATGTGTTTTGGCGCTGGATCCTTGTTGTTTCTTGTTCTCTCATCTGTTTTTCAGATAGGGAAAACACATGGAGCGGTTTGACAGTTTTTCATGCTTCAGTTCAACTTGGTAAAACACCTATTCTGGAACTAGAACCTTGTTCTGAGTTAGTTAACAAGCACTGACTAATGGTTGTGTGTCCCTTCTGCTCTCTTGCTCCTCAAGACTCCTTCTCTCCCCTGAGTGTTTCTGGAGAAACAGAAGTTGGAATGTGCTCTATGATCAGACATGTCCTGGAATGCATGCTACTTGCTACTACTATTACACTGTCCAGTCCTTCTCAACCTCTGAGCACAGCTGTCTCATGTTCCCGATTCCTTCTGAGTGAGCTGTCTGACAACCACTTCAGTGAGTGTGGTGGTATTCACCCCTGGTGCACTGGTCCCGTTTCACTGTCATCTGGCATGGTAAGCAAGGTATGCACCCCTTCTCAGCAGTATCAATTCTGCTATATGAGGACTGGGGAGGGCTTTTTTGCTATCATGTACACTTGTTTTCCTTCTTTAAGTTTGTATTCAGAAGGCATGAGGTCTTGCTAGCACTGTCAGTCTGCCCGCTTATGCCACATGCTCCCATCTTAACACATAAAAGCATCCCAATGTATGTATTTTAAAAATTGAAGAAAAAGTTAACTTACATTCACTAGAGATGATTTTGTCTTCTTTGTATCACTATGAACAACAGCTCCAGCCTCTTTCTATCCTCCAGGCTTACATACCAAAAGTTTTCATCCAACACTCAATTTATAGGTAAGTAACTAAGGAATAAAAGAATAAGGACATATCTAGGGAGAACAAGAATGAGTTTATTTTGAATTTATACATTTGAAGTATGTACACAGTGTTAGTACAAATGCATGGGCTTGTATCTTAAAAAAGAGAAGATGGATTGAAAGATAGTTTCATGGGCCATAACCATGAATATGGCAACTGCAACGTGGGAATTAAGATATTCTAGATAAAGAGTTTATGGTCCAAGAGGAAATAGAGAAGTCTCTGAAAATTACACACACAAGAACACACAGAAGGAAACAAGTGAGCCAGGAAGGTGCAAAAGAAGGAGACACAATGGGGTGGAGAGAGTTTTAGGGTGAGTGAAATGACTTACAGTATTAGTGAAAAAAAGGAGCTCAAAGAGAATGAGATGAAACCAAATTTAAGCCACAAATGTGCTATTAATTCATCATAACAGTGACATTTTCAGAAGATAGCAAACCCCCATCTAACTCTGGATGTTACTTCAAGAGAATGTGCCTGATGTGGAAAATCTGCCAGGTCATCATGGCCATGATCCAATATGGCCTGGGGCCCAAAACCACAACATGTAGCTCAAAAGCTAACTCCCGCCTCCTGACTTCCTGTTTCCTTTAGCGTGTCACTTGACATTCCTCCAATCAGCACTTGTTAGGTCTCTCTGAATCATGTAAACTCCACCCCAAACCCAGCCCATTATATTCTTTGTCTGCCAGCTTCCCCCTTCAGAGGATCCTTACCGTCTCTTTAGCAGTCCTCCCGTGCCAAACAGTAAAGATTTTCTTTACCTTTGTTTTCTCTCACTTGCGCCAAATCTTAAAGTGCCAACTCCATCTAAAACTTCCATACACATCTGTAAAGGAATTTTCAGTTTGGCCCGGAACTAGCATACTGAAGACTGTACACCTATAATCACCATATATTCCCAAAACAGTCTCAGCTGGCTGAACGCCACCTGCCGCCCAACACTGTGTCAGGGCCTGGGGCTGCGGAAGTGAGCGGAGTGAGGTCCTCCACTCGTGCACTACCTTCCTACATGGAGACTGAATGATGCAGGATAACCCAGATGGCGTCATTAGCAAAAACTCCAAAGGAAAACAATTTCCAAGCACATGGAATATAAGGAAGTAACCTGATAGAAACTGCGAATCAGCCTTATAGTGCCCTAAGGCAATCATTTGGGTAATTTTCCAGAAGTAAATAATTGTTTTGGAAGCTCACTGCAATTTTCAGTTGAACTTCCTGTCCAGTCATCAGGTAAAATCAATGCTTTTCTGGCAGTGTTGAACTTGCACACAAAACAGATCTGCCAGCTGGCTTCTTCTGAAGCCCTGCTGACTCTATCCCATTGAACAGAATCACAGAAGAGAAAGCAGCATAGACAGCAGTCAGTATGGGCTGCCCTGGTGGCCCCGCCTCACTTCCCCCTCAGGAATGCCCATAGTGTCAGAGGCAACATCTCATCAAACCTCACAGAGGTTCCAGTCATTCACACAGGGATCAACTTTTGATACGCTCTTAACACATTCCAAGTATCCCCTATTCATGTATAACGGGTATATTTCACGTAGCCTTCAACTATGCCCTTTTATACTCTACATCATCAGAAAAATGACTTCTTAATGTATTACTATGGAAACAAATTTTTCACCAAAAACATGTTTATTGCTAGGTCACTTGTGCCATTTAGGAAGAATCTGATAAACAATGAAGTCAAAGCATTTATCACTACATCAACACTTCACGGGCAGTCACGCACAGGCAAAGGCATAAATGAATCCTTGGCAACTGACACATTCTATGACACAGTGCAACTTTCTGAAAATATGTAAAATATTTACTCATGATTCTCAAGATGTATACTCCAGTGCACATGAATGCCTTTTATCCACGTGAAACATTAGCAACACACTTCTAATGAGAGATGCACATTATGCAACTGGAACCATAGATTTCGCGTCTTACAGCCATCAACTGTGACGGCTTTTGTGCTGTTCTATTCTAGCGACAATCACAATTTGAGTAGACCAGGAAAGAACTTGTGGGCTCCTTGAACAGTGGTAGTCTGCTTGTAGGAAATAAAATGTGTTTCTGTAAATCTATCTTTACCTGTTACCAGTGATATATATCGTAGAATCAGGAAGAGAAGTGGATGTTTCTAACCCTAACTTCAACTTGACCTAAAAGGAGCAGGCATTTCTTTAAGAAAACTATGCTCTTTAGTGGCTGGGGATTTAGCTCAGCAGCACAGTGCCTACCTGGTAAGCACGAGGTCACGAGTTCGATTCCTGGTACTGGAAAAAAAACCAACAACAAAAAAGGAAACTATGCTCTGTGTATCTGGTTGAGAGAGCACTAAGAAAGAGCTTTCACTAAATATATTTATAGTTCAGGAGTGAAATTAATTCATTGTAAGCTCTTCACCATCTGAAAGCAAATCTATCTTTTAAAAACAACAACAACAACATGGCAGGTATATTTGAAGGTAAACACAAGAGATCTTTCCCCTTTGCAAATGGTAAAGGAGACTTTCAAATGCTGCAAATGTCTGAATGCCCCCAGAACACCAGCTTTGTGAGAAACAGGGAGGCCAGCTGTGCCCTTCTCCTGGTTTTTTATTTGATTGGCCATGTATAGTCAAAAAATATCTTCTTGCCCCTCCATGTTCTGGTGTTTTGGTGATAGAGTGAATATAATTTCATCTCAAAGCTCACTGGGCTGCCTTCAAGTGCACACTGAATGGCTCAGAGCTACCGGGATGCCCCTGGTTGCCCATGCTTGGCAGTGAAACTCCTGAAGGTGTCACTTTGCATCATGGCCTGGGTTCATCTGCTTTCCAGACCTTTTTCTCCCTTCAATGTTTCTCCTTTTGACTTTTCAGTTCTCAAGAAAAATGCTTTGGTCAGCTAATGCTGCTTCCTTACCTTTGCATATTTGCAGAAAAGCCCCAACAAAACTCACTAATCTCCACAGTTTCTCAATCCTGTCTTTCTTTCTGATAAAGGCTAACTCATAGACTATTTGCTTCACCTCTTCTGCTTCATAAAGGCACCTAACTTTTCCTCTTAATCACCTATCCATACAGAATTCTACTCTGTGCATATAGTCAAACAATCATCAGTGAAGTTTTATATTAATTAAACTATTATCCCATATTTAACACCTTCTAAGCCTTTATCAATACGATATTTTATTAAATTAAATTACATAATTGCAGAAGACACAGCATAGAGTTTAAACTACAAAAATGGGCATTTTAGGGATTTTTCTGACCATATCTAAATTCATGGTTTTTTGAAATCTGTGGTGCTCAAGGAACCTAATGCCTGTCAATTTCAGGGGTCCACTCCATAATGCTTAGTATTCTTAAAATGGCAAAGCATAAATTCCTAAACACAATCAACCATCAGCCCTTTGAGCACAGAATTGGTAGCACCATGATGCTAGAAGAGGAGTCTGCACTGGGAACAGGGAAGGAATACTTGCTCAAGTCACACGGGAGTGGGGTTGCTCCTGTCCCTAAGTTCAGTCCAAGCTATCACACATGCTCCCATCACTAGAGAGACCAGTTAGCCATGACTTCTTAGCCATGAAGAAAAAATAAGCAAAACAACTCCTGTAAGCAGAGCTGAACTAAATTTCTCTTCTTTCCTCTCCTGGTCTTATCCCATTCTAATAGATATTAATACACACTTAAACTCCTGCTATCAAGGTCCACTTGTTTTTACTTTATACTTTCATATCCTAATACAGTTTAGCTTAATGTCAAGCCTATTGTTTTTTGCAGTGTGTCTACAGTATACACATTCAAATACTCACACTAATAGAACAACGTATTTGGCTATTTAAAAGAATAGTTTAAAATACTATTTTTGAATGATAGCACAACATAATATTTCCATTTTATTTTATTTATGATGGCATTTAAAGCATGGTACTGCTATGTGACCATTGCCTATTGTTTAGTTGCACATAATTATTATAATGTTATTAGGTTTTCTTTTAATGGTTGTTTATATCCTTAATTTTCCACATACTGTACAAATCTCCTTTTTATAAGGTTAATTAGAATTACTCTGTCTAGGAGACCAGCATTCTTGCTATTTAGGATTTTTAACCACATTATGATGAGCACTTCACATTCTGCCTTTGAAATAACAATCCTCTGTGGCTTCTACTGCCATATTTTGAGACTTAAGCTTACAAGTAATACATAAAGAAATAATCAATACAGGTACCATCCTCCAACTTCACTCAGTGACTAGCATATGACTCAATTCATTTCTGTGCTTGTTTCTTACATGAAAATATTTCACAGTTGTAGCTGGCTGTACTGAAAGTGGGTGAACCAGAAGCTCAAAAATAAGAAATACAATATTCACTTATCTTACAAAAATAAATGGTTCTAAAGGAGTTTTAAACAATATACATAAACACTACTCATTGATTTTTCAGAACCATAGAAGTCATCTCAATAGTACATTTACACTTTAGAGTTTGTGTCCTCACTGGAATGCATGGCCTCACTTAGGTTACTATGGCAGTCTCCTAACAGGATTCCTAGCCTGCTAGCAATGCAGTCACATGAATTCCACACAGGACACCAGACTGATCTTCTAAAATAGACCCTTGATCCTGCCCTGCCATGGCATCAAGCCCTCAGCAGTTCCCAATTTCTTCCCAAAGGAAGGCAATTCCTCAATTTGAGTTTCCAGGGCCAACATGGGTCAGTTACAGCCTATCTTCTGTGGTCTGTCTCTTCTCATTTTCCTGTCCAAATCCATACTCAACAATTTACTGATGGTTCACCATTCTTGTATCATTTTCACCTCCATTCTTACTCCTTTTACCTCCTTTACTCATGGGGCTCAAAACCTTATGATCTCTTATTTTCATGTAGAATTAAATTATACAGCCGAGGGACATGCCCTCCTCTCATACCATCATGGGAGTCATGCTGAGCCCCAGACAGCGTCAGGAGCCTCAGTGACTGCATCCCGCCCCGCCAACTGGCATGGGAGCCATGTTGGGCCAAGGACAGCTTTGGGAGCCTCAGTGAGTGCATCCCATGCCCCTACCTCTGTGAGAGCAAAGCTGAGCCTCACTGAGACATGCATCAACCCCCCACCATCATTAGAGCAATACTGAGACACAAACGGCTTAGAGAGCCTTGCCCACCTCCTTACACCATCACAGGAGCCATGCTGAGCCCTGGGGATACTTGGGATCTTCGAAAATGACAAAATGAAGGAGCAAAATGCAATCTCAGACTTCCACCCCACCCAGAACAAGTCTAGGAGATGTCAACATAGAAGAACTTGGAAGTCACACACATAAAATTTCTGAAATGATAGCAACTGAAGTACAAAAATAACTCCATTAGGCTATAGAATAAATCAGATCAGAAATGATCTCTCAGGTGAAAAAGAAATGACAACAATAATGAAACAGTTGCTCAGCACATTTAAGACATAGATTAAAAAAATAGGAGCATAGAAAATTGATGGAAGCCTTGAATGAACAATATAAGAAAGAATTAAATTGCATGAAACAGATTCAAAGAGATATTCAGGAAATTTTAAAAATTCCACATAAAGCTGGCAAAACTGCTTGAACGAAGTTAAAGATAGACTTTAAGACCTTGAAGACAGCATTGCAGCTAATGACCATGAAAGGAAAGATCTCTTAAAAATAACAAGGAATCAGGAAATAACAATTCAACAGCTGCAAGATGAGGCAAAGACAAACAGTATAAGACTGATAGGTGTCAATGAAACAGCAGGAGTCAACTCAAATTGCATCAGAAGTCTATTTGCAGAAGTAATGGCAGAAAATTTCCCAAACATGGGAAAAGAATCTGACATACAGAGAAGTGAGGCATATAGAACTCAATTAGCCATAAGCAAAATAATCTACACCCAGATGTATAATAATCAAGATCCCAGAAATTCAGCACAAGAACAGGATGTTAAAAGCTGTTAGAGAAAAAAAAGGATCACCTGTAAAGGAAAACATATCAGAATCACAGCAGACTTCTCAACACAGACTTCTCAGCTCCTTCATCTAGTTAAGAAGAGCTTGGAGTGAAGTATTTCAAGGCCTTCTGAAAACAACTACCAACCCAGGTTGATGTACCCTGCAAAGCTATCTCTCAAAATTAATGAAGAAATCAGATACTCCATAACAAAGTACAATTGAAGAAATTCATGACCACCAAACCAACCTTAAAAATGCACTGAGAGATATTCCAGAAAGAGATAAAATGACCACAATTCCAAGAGCAGGAACAGAAAGGGCAAGCAGTTAAACAAATTGGAAAAGTAGGGAAGCAACAGAAAGAAAATAACATGACAAAGATAAGCCAATACATATGACTAATAACCATTAATGTAAATGGCCTCAATTCAACAATCAAAAGAAGAAGACTAGCAGAGTAGATCAAGAAACAAAATCCAACAATATGCAGCATACAAGAAACACATTTAACTCAAAAGGAAATTCATAAAATGAAAGTCAAAGGATGGAAAACAATACTCCATGCAAAGGGAAACCAGAAAAAAGCAGGGGTAGCTGTTCTGTTGGCAGAAAATGTGAACCTCAAATCAAGAATGATCAAAAGAGATCACGTCAGTACATACTTGTAAGGAGAAAACTGCAAGAGGAAGAGATAACAATCATAAATATCTATGTACCAAATACAAGAGCACACAACTATAGAAGACAAATTTTAATAGACATGAAAAATCAAATTAGCAGTAACACAATCATAACAGGAGACTTTAACACCACATTGTCACAAAGACATAGATCAACTAGACTGAAAATCAACAATCAGCAAGAAATAACAGAACTAAACCAAACTTGTGAACAAACGGACTTGGTAGAACTTTACAGAGTGTGCCACACAACAGCATCAGAATACACATTCTTCTCAGCTACACATGGGGCATTATCTAAAATAGATAATATACTAACCCATAGAACATGCTTAAGTAAGTGTAAAGGAATTGAAATTATCCCATGCATACTATTGGATCATAGTGCAATGAAATTGGAAATTAGTGACAAAAGAAATCACAAAAATTCCATAAACACATGGAAGATAACACCCTCCTGAACAAGCAGTGGGTCACAGATGAAATTAAAGAATATTTACAATCAAACAAAAATGCAGAGACAACTTACTGGAACCTGTGGGATGCAAGGAAAGCAGTCCTCAGAGGAGAATTTATAGTGGTGAATTCCCACATCAGGAAAACAGAACAAGTACAAATAAACAATATGCTGCACCTCAAGCTTCTAGAAAAAAAAGAGCAAGTCAAGTCCAAAGCCCAAAGACGGGAGGAAATTATAAATTTTGGAGCAGAAATGCACACAATGGAGACTAAAAAAATAATACAAAGAACTGATGAATCAAAGAGTTGGTTCTTTGAAAAAATAAATAAAATTGATAAACCCTAGCCTACCTTATTAAAAAAAGGAAGAAAAACCTCAAATTAATGCAATAAGTAATGAAATCACTACAGGTCCTATAGAAATTCAGAAGATCATCAATACCTACTTTGAAAACCTTTACTCTCATAGGATGGAAAACACAGAGGAAATGGACAGATTCCTAGATACGTATGAATTACCAAAGCTGAATCAAGAAGATATAAATATCTTGAATAATTCAATATCAGCCTACAAAACTGAAAATGTATTTAAAAAACTTACCAACAAAGAAAAGTCCAGGCTCTGATGGAGTCACAGCTGAATTCTATAAGGACTTTAGAGAAGATTTAATGCCAATTCTTCTCAAACTCCTTAATGAAATTGAAAGGGAAATAATTCTCCATAACTCATTCCTGGAGATAAGTACTACCCTGAAAACAAAACCAGAGAATGACCCAACCAAAAAAGAGAACTACAGGCCAATCTCCCTAATGAACATAGATACAAAAATTCTGAATAAGATATGGCAAACCAAGTGCAGCAAATCATCAAGAAGATTATACATTATGACCAAGTGGTATTCATCCCAGGAATGCAGGGATGGTTCAATGTATGCAAATCAATTAATGTAATACACCATGTCAATAGAGCCAAGGACAAAAATCACAGCATCATCTCAATAAATGCAGAAAAAGCTTTTGATTAAGTCTAACACTTATTCATGATAAAACCTTACAGAGAATCAAAATAGATGGACTTTACCTCACTCTGATAAAAGCCGTCTATGACAAACCAACAGCCAACATCATACTAAATGAGCAAAAATTGAAAGCTTTCACTTTAAAATCAAGAACAAGACAAGGATGTCCACTGTTACCACTCCTATTCAACATAGTTCTGGAAGTATTAGCCAGAGCAATTAGACAAGAGAGAGAAACAAAAGGAATAAGGATAAGAAAGGAAGAAATTAAATTATCATTATTTGCAGATGATATGATACTCTATGTAGAAGACCCCAAAACTCCACCAAAAGGCTTGTAGATTAAATAGGAAATTCAGTAGCATAGCTGGATACAAAGTCAACACTCAAAAATCAATAGCATTCCTATACACAAACAACAAATACACTGAGAGAAAAATTAGGGAAAACACATATGAATTACCAAAGCTGAATCAAGAAGATATAAATATCTTGAATAATTCAATATCAGTGAAATATATTTCACAATAGCATACAAAAAATGCGATACTGAGGAATCAATCTAACAAAGAAAGTAGATCTATACTGTGAAAATTACAGTACTCTGAAAAAAGAGATCAAATGGGATTTCAGGAAATGGAAAGATATTCCTTGCTCATGGATAGGAAGAACAAACATAGTGAAAATGGCCATACTCCCAAAATTGTTGTACAGATTCAATGCAATCCCAATTAAAATACCATTAGTATACCTCATAGATAAGGAGAAAATATTCTTAAAATTTATCTGGAACCAGAAGAGACCTAGAATAGCAAAAGCAATCTTGGGCAACAAAGGACAAGCAGGAGTCATCACAATCCCTGACTTGAAATTATACTACATAGCTACTGTGATAAAATCAGCATGGTACAGGCAAAAAAAAAAAAACAGGATCAATGGAACAAACTAGAAGATGCAGACACAACCACAAACACACTCAGCCACCTTATGTTTGACAAAAGGGCCAAATATGCTCAATGGAAGAAAGATGGCATCTTTAATAAATGGTGCTGAAAAAACTAGCTTTCCACATACTGTAGACTAAAATTAAATTCATGTCTATCACCATGCACTAAACTAAAGTCAAAATGAATCAAAGATCTAAATATTAAAACAGAAACAATAAATCTACTGGAAGAGAAATCAGGTAGAAATCTTGAAGACATAGTGATAAGCAAAGAATTCATGAACAAAAGCCAAACTGCATGGGAAATACTTCAAAGAATCAGCAACTGGGATCTCATCTTTTTGAAAAGCTTTTGCACATCAAAAGAAAGCATCAACAGGGTAAAAAGAAAACCCACAAATTTGGAAAAAAATTTTAGCCAGTTGTCCATCAGACAAAGGACTTCTATCTGGAACATATAAAAATTTTTTTAAAAAAATCAGCCCCTAGAATTCAAAGACTCAATCAGAAAATGGGCATCTGAGATGAATACACACTTGAGAGGAAGAAATACAAATGGCAAATAAATATATGAAAAATGTTCAACATCATTGGTCAATCAAGAAATGCAAATTAAAACAATGCTGAGATTCCATCTCACCCTAGAAAGAATGGCTATCATCAAGAAATCAGCGAATAATAAATGCTGTAGGAGCTCTGGGGAAAAGGAACCCTTCTCCACTGCTTGTGGGAGTGTAGACTGGTGAAACCACTGTGGAAATCAGTGTGGAGATTCCTCACAAAACTAGGATTGGAAGTGCCACTTAATCCAGCTATTCCCTTTCTGAGTACTTTTCCAGAAAAACTGAAAACATACTACAGCAATATATGTGCACCCATATTTATAGTAATGCAATTTGTCATAGCTAAATCTTGGAAGCAACTCAAATGCCCATCAACTAAGGAATGGATAAAAATGATGTGGTATTTTTATACAATGGAATATTACTTAGCTATAGCTAAAAGGATAGACTTGAGGCTTTTATAGGTAAATGGATGCAACTAGAGATCACACTCATAAGTGAAATGAATCAGACCCACATTTGTAGACATGGTATTGTGTCTCTGGTGTAAGAACCTGAAAGAATAAGTAAAACCCAAAAGGTACAATAGATATTGTGGAAGGGAAAAAAACTGCTCAAAGGGAAAGGACAACTGGGATGAGAGAAAGGAGAAAAGAAAGAAGGAAGGAAGGAGAAATATATATATGTATATAGAAGGATAGCTGAGATAATTGTACTGCTGATGTCTACTGGTTTATTGAAAGGAACAGTTAATGCTTACATTTTTTTTCTTGACCAATTTTGCATGTTTATATCTGGTAATGTGAACAACTAATTTGAAGACAAAAATATGCAATATAACAACCATTGTTGAATTCCTACCATCTTGTTTAGTGAAGCTCTGTATTGTTTCTAATTTTTTAAAATTACTTTTAATTCTCTTTAACTGTTTGATCAATCTTGCGTGCTTACGTCTGATAATCTGAGCAACTTCTTTGAAGATACCAATATGTAATATAACAACTATTTCTATTTCCTATCATCTTGCTTTGAAACCCTGTATTATTTTTATTGTTCTGTGTTGTTTTGTTTTTGTCTTTGTTGTTGTTATTTTGTTATTGTTTTTTTCTCTTTAAAATAAAAATTAAAAACACGTACCCTAAAAATAAATAAGTAAATAAATTGCACAGTTTATGCCAGACATCAGCACAAGGACCAGATAGTAGGCCTTAAGAAGCCAGCAGGCTCTGCTGTAGAGCAAAACTGCCATTGAGCATTTATAAATGAAAAAATCTGGCCACGTTCTAATAAGACTTGATGTACAGACACTAAAATTTAAATTTTAAATCATATTCTCATGTTGCAAAGTTTTTTTGTTTTTATTTTCCTTAACTACTTAAAAATATGGTGACCATTTTTCACTCATGAGCCATTTAAGAGCAAGCAATGGTCAGGGCTCACCCTCTGGCTCTGGTTTGCTGATCCGGTCAGTACAATAGAAAGTCAGGACCCATCAGAGAAGGAGGCAGATCTGCACGGACTCATAGAGATTACTTATGTACTGAAGTAAGGGTGGAGCATTTTTATGCAGTCATAACTTTGGTAACTTCTAAATAAGTTAAATAACTTTCTATAGGAGGTTAAATTGAAACCTATGAATCATGGAATAGTAAATTTTCTTTTTGGCGGTACTGGGGAATGAAATCGGAGCTTTCACGCTGCACTACATTCCCAGTCCTCTTTTTATTTTTTTGGAGACAGGGTCTCACTAAGTTGCTTAATTGCCCAGGCTGAGTTTGAACTTATGATCCTCCTACTTCTACCTCCCAGAGTACTGGCCTGACAGTCACACACTGTCCCACTTGGCTGAGAATGTTGCTTTTGTAATATCCCTTTGTCAGCACCTGAATTTTCTATTCTTGGTCATGTATTATTTTAATTATAAGCATTATTTTAGACATTAAAAGGATGTACAAGTGAAGTAAGATTATGGATTTTTATGTGTTTTCTCTGCAGTACAAAACCACTAAGGTTGGTTTTCAACTACCCATTCTTCAAGGTCAGGTGGGAAAGTCATTTTCCCCTTTTCAATCCAAATGGTTGTGCTCTTTCCTTTCTTTACACCCTGTTCCCTGCAACGTGGACTTGATGAAAAGCTCTTACACTTACTCTTCGGACTTTCCCCTTTTCCCCATCTTAACGTACACACAGTATTTACAGGTGTTACACTCTGGGGGTGCAGGAACTGTGGAGGTGACCAGGGTACATGCTATTCCACACTTTCTCCTTCTCTGCATTAAACCATGTTGGTATGCAAGAAAAACTACTCAAGAGATCTCTTGGATGCATTCTACTTATCTAAATTAATATCTTGACCAAGTTCTCAGAGTGTTCAATAGATGCAAGGGTCCCGTGCAGAGAAGGTTAGCAGCAGACACCATCGTACCACACAGTCCCTCGCTGAGCACCGAGCGGGAGGCACCAAGCCCCAAGCATCCACAGGAAATTCCTTCCAAACTGGAGCTGTGGAGCCCCATCCACCTTCAAGCAAGGGTGAAGGCAGAATACAGACATGCTCAGATGTGCCAGCTCCCAAAGCTGCCTGAGAGGCCTCCAGAGGAAGGGTCCCCCTCAAAGGAGACAGCACTGACCAGAGGAGGACCTGGGATTCAGGAGATGAGGGCCAAGATGGGAAGAGAGTCCTTGGCACAAAAGTGCTGGACTCCAAGCCATGCTGTACCAGGCGTGGAAGGCAACCAGAACCGAATGCAACAGGCAGACTTCTCCAGAAATACACAGAATACCTGACACACATCTACCTGCAGAAGGCGGTCATGTGATCGGGGAGCTTTCTATTTAATTTTTATAAGTACACAGCAAATGGTGCAAGCAAACAAATACAAACATGATAATTTTTTACCTAAAGGGAAAAAAGTACATGAGAAATAAATGTTCTCATCTCCTTCAAATTTTATATTTAAGGAAACCAGGAATCTGAAATTGGTCAAGGCAACAGTATTTAATCCATGGAAACCAGAACACTCTTTAAATGAGAACTTTAAAGTGTTGTCTCTTCGAGACTCTGTCTTACCAGCACACCAGTGGTCCACGATTCCAATTTGACTGGAGTCTGAGTGGTAACTGCAGAGTAAATGGTGACCATTGACTGCATCAAAGTCATCATATGACTTCACTGGGAGGATGGGATGGCAGGGGAAAAGGCACACGTGGGGTGGGGAGGCAGCAAGGTGAGCTCAATCTCAGTTCTCCCGTGGTGAAAATTCAAGAGAAAATAGCGCACAAGGAAAATTTTTAAAATGGAATTCTTCAGACAAAAGAGCCGGCTAAAAGAAACGAAAGTGATTGTCTCTAGAGAAGATCCCAGAGAACTGTAATTCTTCATGATAATCTTATAGGATTATCCGATTATGTAAACTACTTGAGTTTCTGCTTTAGAAAATAAAAAACCTAAAAATTAGAGAGTACTGGATTTCAAATTTCCATACTTTGTATTTACAGTTGCTTGCTACTTCACTTCGGACATCGCACTGGCTTGGTGCTTGTGTGGCAGTCTCTGCTCAGTTCGCCTGTCCCCCACTGCGTCTATGGTGCCCTCCCAGATGGTCCCATAACCTCCAGAGCAATCCCACCCAATTCTAGGTGTTTTAGTGCCCTGCACTGTACAACCAGATGCACAAGCAGACTTGTGACATTGTGTGTACGTGAACGCACACACACAGGAAATGAGCATAAGAAAGGGAGTAAGAGGTAGGGGACAGAAAGAGAGGAAGAGAGAGCGAAAGAGAGAGTACCCATTCCTGTGCTAGAAGAGCAAGAACTTTCTCAGAATCTGCCAGCAAGTCCCTCTGCTGTGTGTCATCTGTCCATTTCCACATGGTAGGGAGTAACCAGGTACAGCCTCCACTAGAAATGGACAATGAAAAGCCACACCAGTGTCTGTTCTGATCACACAATCTTGTTTCCAGGTCAACTCTGTATTTTTGTTATTGATTGTGATTTTTGGAAGCAGATCTGCACAAAGTCATTAGGATGTTAATATATTATGATGCGCCTTCCGTAATTATTGACTGATTCACTGCCATCTGGTCAGGCAAGCGATGTATTATACAAAGCAAAAGATGAGGAGAAGCATTAAGTGATAGAATCAAACATATAAAGTAAGATATGTAAATTTAAAAATAGGTTCTGAAGAAGATACCGATTTTGGGGGGAAAAGCCATACTGAAAAGTCCTTTTTGCTTATTTATAATGTGATAAATAATATTTTCCAGTAAGGGATTGATATTCAATCACTCATTAAGCAATTTTTTTCTCTCTCAGAGTCCTCGGCTCTTCTGCAATGATCCTGTGGGTGACATGCTTTGACAGGCCAGGCTGCGACCTTATGGGCATTGCCTTTTCTTTGTTATTTTTCTAATCTTCATTTAGGGTCCAGATCAATATCACTTTTCTTAGAACATGGAAAAGGAACAGCTTCTCTTTGCTTACGACTATCATTAAAATGTAGAATCCTTGAAAATCTTATGTTCTTATTCTCCCAACAGCAATGGACTATGATTTTAATTAGATAAATGTTCCATATTTACCCGATTGTGACGTACACTGTCAATTTAGAGCTCAGTGATGTGTCAGTGACATAGATGGCAAAATTTAGGATAGAACCACACATGTTTGTGCTGCGGGATGAGTGGAACTGATTTTCTACTTTCTGGGTTGCATCTGTCCCTCCCTGAAGTACATTTACCTTTCTTAGTTTCGCTAATTGGCGAGAACTTTGCTCTTCCTTTTAATTAAAAGTAAAGTTTCGTATGCTTCCTGGCCTTTCTATGTTTCTGATGGGGGCTCCCATGTTTTCCCTTGCCCACTCTGCATTTGTGAATACCTGGCTCCCCATTTATTATTTGAAAGACAATGTGTAAAGTTCCCCATTACCTTATCTTTTTCTGCTTTGAATAGAATCATCCATTATGTTTCTCTACATTTCAAGTAGCCAAATTTGATCCTTCTTGGAGCTCTGCAGCAAGAATGCACTCTAAATATTCTCAAGTCTTGTTTTCTGTTTTCCTGTGTAGATACTATAGTCACTTTATGAGCACTTTAGCAGTCCTTGTCTGAGTAAAGGCTAGATGGAGGTGAAGCCAGTGTCTCAAGTAGAGCTAGATCTAATACTACGGCCACCACACAGATGGGAGGCGCTTTGTTGGGTAGGATAAACAGTAATGGTGGGGTTTAAAATTTCACGAAGAAGCTGGGTGCAGTGGTGCATGCCTGGAATACCAGCACTCGGGAGGCTGAGGAAGTAGGATTGCCATGAGCTCTAGGCCAGCCTAGGATATATAACTGAGCTGACGGCCAGTCTGAACTACATAGCTAGACCCCATCTCAAAAAGAAAAAAAAAAAGAAAGAAAGAAAAAAGAAAAAGATTTCACAAAGACAGCCCAATAGGGTTGTAGAAGCCACACTAGGGAACAAATATCCCTAAAGCACAAAGGGAACAAATTTCCTTAGCATTTGTTGTGTAAAGTAAATGTGCTGTATACACTGCAAAGAATCTATATTCCAGAATATGAAAAATGAAGGTTAAAGACTTTCTTCCTTACCTGTGTCAATCCAAATCTGGCTGATAATACTGCCAATGATCTACTGTAACTGCCTTTTGCTGAATTTAGTGATTTCTAATCTTCTAAGGCTGGTAGGAGATAATAGATATGTAAATGCTTTGGAAAGTCGAAAACACTCAACAACTGTTACATGCTATTAGTAATTTAACAAGGTTTTCTAATAAAAAGAGCATGTATGCCACAGAACTGGCAACTAGAAGATTCTCCTTTTTCACTTTAGACCTTCATCTAAGCCAGCATAAACAAAAACAAATGTTCGCTTCCATTGTCTCCAAACCAGTTAGAACCACAAAAACTCACCTTTGCATGCACTTCCTTTGCTAATATTCTGGTTTTGTATCCTGAGCTAAAATGTGAGATCATTCTCCCCTAATTTAATTTTTTTGACAGTGAATATTTATACTAAATTTAAATTAAGTGTAAAAGAGCAGATTGATAAGAACACCAAAAACCTTGTAGATCAACCAATAACACCAGCTGTCCAAATTATTCTACAGCATTGCAAAGGTTCCTCTAAACTGCATATTTATTGCTGGATACATTCCATCCATATGACGTACAAATTTGAGATTTATACTTTTAAACATAATAAGATGGAGTTCTGCCATGCCTACTGGGTGATAAGTAAATGCATACACAACCAATTTGGTTTAAATCTCAGTCCATAATAGTTTTGCATTAATCTGAGGCCATACAACTATTGGATGTTTTTTAAGATCAAACACTTAAAATTGTTGGATGCACAATTTTTTCCCTATATATTTTCTTCTTAAGGTTTCGTAAAACTTCAGGTGATGTAAATCTCATTACAGATGTGACAATTTCACTTCCATTTTATGCTCTTATAAAATTCTGATAAAACAAATGTATTTATTTATATATGATGGCTCTAGACAATGGCTGGCTGTCATTAATGAGCCAGTATTCAAAACGTGTCTTTGGAACCCTTTACAATTTTCCCCATAGCAAATTAATGACTGAAACATGCATGTATTGATAACACTTTTAAGAAAGGAGACCTCAGTAATCAAATAAAATGGAAAATGCTGAGCTGAACTGGTAAACAAAAATCAATTAAAGAATATTTTAAACAAATATTTAGAAAAGAGTAGAATACTTTTGCTTTCATCAGTAGAAAATACTTCATATAGTAAATGTTTTCACTACGTGAACAAGTACTTCTCAAGAACTGAGAGAAACCACATTCACTTGATTCTTTAAAACAACCTTCTATCTAATCTCTACGGTCCCTAAAAGCAAAGAATAAGGAAGGTAAATGTTAATGCTCCCTAGTTCTAAATCCAAGAATTTGAAGAACTTACATTTAAAAGGTTTTACTGTCCTAATAAATAGAAGATATGAGCATCAGGAATTCTAAGTTCAAATTTTCTGCATTATTAGTATGCATTATCACTGCTGAGAACATGCATGTAATTCTCTCGATCTCTTTAAAGACGAGGCCAGTCTGTGCTTCAATCCTTTTTAGATCTTAGCTACAGAGTTAGTCCAGGTTAACTATTACACCAGGATCTTTCTCTTCATAGATCTATCACTGCTGTCCTTAGTTATTAGTTTAAACTGTACACTATCATAAAATTTATTTATGAGTAGTACTTGATAAATTTTGGTTTCTGCTGACTGTGATTTTGTCTTTGACCAGTATTTATATTACAAAATGGTTCCAAAATGAGATGCCCAGAGGCCAGGGTGGGAGCAATACAGTCTTTTTCAGAAAGAAATACCAGAACTGCTATTTGTATACAATTTTGTCTAATTTTTAAAATGCTTCTCTTTGTATACGGTTTTGATGAACATTAAATATTTATGTATTGTTATATCTTTATAAAGCTATTCAACCTAAGTTGAAGTTCATTGAAGGTGAGTCTTTGTGTATTTTATGTAAAGATAGGTAAGGACGATTGACCTAAAAGTTCTTTCAGATGTTACATTCGAACTTCTAATTTGCTGTCTTTTTATGATACTTCTTTCCCAAAAAACAATAAAATGTTTTCTGCCCAAGCACAGAAACATGTCTTTATTACTCCTTTATTGGCCTAATATGTTACCTACTTTAACAGAAGCTGGAATTCTATTGTTGTGGTCCATAATAATAAAATGGCATGCTCTCTTTATAGCCTAAACAGTTTTTTTAATCTTCCTCCAACATGGTGTTGACTAATCTTAGCCGCGACTTGACGTTCATTTTTCAGGTTGTAAAGCAGATTTCAATTCCTCCTCTGAGTGCCATGTGGTCTGATGAAAGCTGGAAGGACTGTGATTTGTTCCTTATTGGCCCTTTATGGAGGCAACTCGTCTCCAAGGCTCCCCACCCAGCCCCCTGCAATGAACAGCACTGTTAATACAGTTGGAGACAATATTTGGTGCATATTATAGCTATTGTTGTTTCTGTTGATGTCATTTTTATAGCTATAGACTTTTGACTTATAATAATAATCACAAAATGAACAGAGGCCAGAGCTGTGCAATTCGAGACTTTTTCTTTTTAACTGCTGCTGTCAGCTCTGGTGTGTAATGTGTAGGGTTCGATCATTTCTTTTCCCAAAATAACATGATATAGCTTGTGAGAGACACCATTTGGCTCCAGAAAAGTTTTCCTTCATTTGTGCTGTGTAACATAATAATAACACTCTGTTTGCTGAAGGTGGGTAGGAGGAGATGTGTTTAGGAACCTGCTCTGAGTATTAGAACTTAGCCTTTTTGCTACTGTAGTGAAAAATCCTGGGATAGTAAACTGTCAATAAATAGGATAAACAAATGAACTAAAACTTAAAATCATTTTTGTTTAACAAAATTTTTAATGAAAAATTTCTAATTCTCATTTGGTTCATTTAATACTACAGGCTTTGAGTATCATTGATGATCAGAATGCTGAATTGATCACTAGGAATGAAAAAGTCCATGTAAGATATTATATGAGACAGGCAGTAATCTGCACATGATGATACATTTTCTGTTATAATTTGTTAAGGCTCAACTGATACAAAGAAACTAAGTCAAAAAATGAACACAATTTTAGCAAACATATCAAAGAACGAAATAAACATAAACAGAAAGCTACATTTAAAATTCAGATACCCAATGACTTGACTCCTATAAATGGCCTAATATGTATTGAAAGGTGCCCCAAAATAATCCCATCCACCCCATACCATGACAAATGGTAAGTATTTTCTCCTGATGAAGAGCAATGATGAACACATTAGCGCATGTTACTTTCACTTTCATTGGGCCAATGGCGTATCCTTCTGGATGCTTTGATATAATTAACTTTACTCTGTGCTCTACCAAGACAGAGAATTCTGCTAGCTTTTAGCTCCAAACAGCAGAAAGACTCTCTGGCCTCACTGACACTGTTCTGCAATTAACCAAACTAATCCACTGCAGACTCTATATTTGACCCAGTAATAAATGTGTAATGAAAGAATCATAAGATTTATAAGTTTATGACTTGCATTTCTCCTCCTTTAAAATCTGACATGATCATAATATTGCTTCTCTTGATAGAGGTAATTGAAGGTCAAGACTGTTACTGGGATTTTTAAGGAATTAAATCATCATCATTTGCTCACACTTTACCCTGTTTTCTGACTTGACTTGAATTATTATAAGTAAAGTTCACTGGATTTATTTAAAGTCTTGAAGCTGGAGTTTCAAGTATCTGGGTTGTTATCATTTTGCACCGGAAGTAGGACCCAGAACATGGAGTCTGATCAGTTCCTGGGCATTGTTTCTTGAGAAATGAAGTTCAGGAGAACTGAAGACTAAAATATGATGAGCCGTAGAATGATTAGGTATCTGTGGTACTTCTATTACTTTTTATCTTTGCAAAAACTGTGAGATTGTATTGCTCTTGCTGCATAGTTTAGCACCTTCAGGTTCAAAAGCAGAGTAGAGGCAACCTTGCTCTGTGATAGAATCTTCCCAAGGTGCTCATCTTTGCTGTAGAGGAGGCGTACTGAACCTTTGGAAATTGCTGCATCTTACAATTGGGAATTTAAAGTGGATTTCCATGAGGTTGACCAGCTTTATCCTAGAATAAACCTTACGTACCAAAAACACATGGAGGAGGGAGAACGAAAATGAAATATTGACTTTTCTGTGAATTTTAATCTTAAATGAACACTCAAAAGCTGGTGTCAGAATAGTGGTCCTTACGAAGGAATTTTCTGAAAACAAATCTAATGATTATTTTGATATCTTCAGCCATATTTATCACTTCTTTTATCAGGGTGCATTTTACAGAGCTTAAAGCTTGCTTCCACATCCTTATATTGAGATACATATACTAACTTTTTAAAATAAAAAATGAACTTTATGAAAATGTACCTTAACTCTAATATTTTATTTTTCTTTTTATAATATAAAACAAGATAAAAATTAAAAACCTTTTAGAGTGAATTAGGACATGTTTAGAACATAAACAATATTGAACCACATACATTAAACATGGTGTTGTTTTTTTGTAAACAAAAATATAGATAGGCTAATTGGGTAGTTACTTTGATAGGGTTAAAGATTAATTATGTTTATTTGAAAACTGCTTATAATACTACTTTGGATGTATGAAGCAACAAACAAACAAAAATAGAAGGAGACTCTCAGCAGGGATCGACTCAGAGGATATAGGTGTTCCCCACGATTTCTGCATGTCTGCAGCTCGGAAGCCGTCCAGCGTGCACTCCCTCCCGTCCCGGAGCATCAATCATTTCCCACATGGCACCTGGACCTGAAAGAATGCTGCAGATTAATATATGTTTACAACAAAAATTTAAATTTTAAAAAAGCTACCCAAATGCTTCTTCCTTTTAACAAGGCAAACAAAAAAAAAAAGAGAGAGCTTCTTATGTTTGATTTTTCTGACTGTACGATTTTTCTCTGCCATTTGATTTAGCCCTTCCAGAAAACCCTTCAACCTTTCACCTTCAATGCACCTGGGAAATTGCTCTTCCTGGCAATGTACTACACGTCTGCTCACCCTTCTGATGATGATTCAGGTTAATTTTTCCAAAGATGCTACCGTTCAGCAATAAATATTAACCATTTAAAAAATAAATTATGTACTTGTACTTCCCAGGTTTAATGAAGCTTTTGGGCAAGCAGAATTATTTGTACCTATTATCTATGCTCTGTTTTTGGTAAGATAATTATTAGTTTTTTCCTACATGAACCTGCTTCTTTTTATTCACTAGTTTAAAGGATAAGCCTATGGAATAAGACTCCACTGCTCTGCTAGAAAGAAATATTTTACTTCTTTAAAATTCCTATGAGAATGAAAAGATGAGCATATTAACATATGGTCACATCCTTATTAAATCTCAAGACCTCCTTTGGGTTAAATCCTGAAGAAGTAATCAATGCTAAGGTCCTACAGTTAAGATATTGTGTTCGTTTAAGCCAATCTTGATCATATACATGTTTAATATATTTAAGTGTTTCTCTTTAAAATTAATAAAACTAGAGATATCTTTGTAGATAATAATTAAACTGCTATTAAAAATAATGTAGATGCTAGAGTGTGACAGGTGTTAACACTGAAGGAAGTAATTGACATGTACTGATTGCTTGCCATTTGGCAAATTCGTTTACATATATTCTTTTACTTATTTTTCACAAGATTGCTTCAAAATTAACATTAGCATCTCTGGCTTTATATATGAGATACTTATCACCAGCAAGTTTCTATAAATTTCCCCAAGTTACATAGCTGGAAAGCGGGAAGACCAAGATTGAAGCCCTCAGTTGTCTTAACCCAAGGCCTGCACTCTGTCCACTGTGCTACGCTGCCCATGCTGGTCTTCTAAATCATCCCACTCAAATCTTCCACCTGCCAACATGAGGAAACTGAGGCACTGGAGTTTTGTGGATTTAGGCTGGAGCTGGGACTCTGGACATTTTCCACTCTGATGCCGTTGGGTAACTTGACGCCAACTTCCAGGACCGAATGACTAAATGAGTAAGCAGAAGAGGAAGATACAAGCCATGCGGTCCCCCGAGAGCCAAGACAATCATCAGGAAATTAGGCCCCGGCCCTGTCCCATCGTTTACCATCTCTGAGGTCCTGAGCATGCTACACAACTTCTTTGTGGATCAGAGTGTCCACTTCTAAAATAACTGAGCTTTCCGCCTTAGAGTTGTTGCAAAAATTGAATGATTGAACTAAAAAATAACTTCCAATTATGGAAAATTTTATAATGTAAATAATTTAAAATCCACAGCAGTGTGCACGGAAGTGTACACAGTTCAAAGCACACCTAATATGCAGTAACTTTACAATGCGAACCCTTTGGGGAAATCGTACGTGACACACCAATTAGTCCTCCCTGGATGGCAACACTGGGGCCAGCTGCTGCACAAGTCAGGTCAAATCTGACTGCCAGACAGCAGAGGCCAATGAAAGGACTCGTTCTGTGTGGCTCGGGTGTCTCCGAGGCTGAGGGACCCAGCCCCACTGGCAGCTTTCACCAGAGAGTGATGTGGGGTGTCCAGGTGCATAGCAGTTTCTGTGAATTTACACAAACAGGAGGCCGTGAAAGCTTCCTAGTTGTGCATCGGGAGATGATTCTTAACCTACATCTTCCAGACAGTCTTTCATTTACCTAATTTATTTGGTTTTTTCCTGGGTGTAATTTTAACATTTTAAAATCAGGAGATGTTGGTGCTCACAGACGTGGAGCAGGTAAATTGTAGTGAGTGGACAAAGGATAGACAGTGGGATGAAAACTTGACCGTCACAGAAGGAGGGGCAATTAAGGACTAACAAGTAGTCCACTAATTTCAGTTCAAATAATGCACCAGGTTTCTTTTCTAGAATCTGGAGGGTCGGGCATGTGGTATTTGATGGCCTTTGAAGGTGACACCCTGTGTTAGACTCACTCTTATTTCAGGTTTTCCTAGGCTTCACCTCATTTTTCCCTGCAAGCTCTCTTGGAAGCAGTTAAGTCTCTTGCAGTGCAGGACACCGAGACCAGAGGAGCTGGGGGTGCTGCCTATCCGGTGGACGCGGCGGCCTTGCCCTAGGGGTTCTGACTCCTCCCCAGCGTCCCAAGATGCTCCCTCAAGCAGGGGATGCTGGACAGTGCTCTTTGCCTCTTTGACTCTTTGACTGCAGGCTGTATCAGTAAATCTAGTAACTCCTTTTTGCACAGAAATCTGAAAATAAAATATTTTTTAAAAATAAAACTAGAGCGCTTTACACCAGTCACTTTAAAATCCCAGATTCAAGCCACAATTCCTTCGGAATCCGAAGGAAAGTTTTAGCTAAATGGGAAGAATGTGAAGCAACGAGTTTCATTCTTCTCAGCTCGGATTGCAGACAGTCTCTCTTCTAACCTAGTGCATCTCCCTGTCCCTTCTTGTCTAGCAGGATTCTCGGGAGCGCTGTTTTTGAAGTTCCATCAATCTATTAAACATTAGACAGAAGGTTTTCGGAAACAGGCCATGTGTATTGTGACGTACAGTCCTGGAAAGAAAAATGATCAATCTGTGTATTTGCCTTTTAACTAGTTGTAGACAAGCTGGCCACATCCTTGGCACATTAATGAATTCTGTCATCTCTCATCCCCACTGCTCTCTTAGTATATGAATTCAGATCTCCATTTGGCAATAAAAATACAGTCCTTGATTTAAGTTTCTCCTTTCAAGCTAGGGCTCATCATCCCTAATAATCAAGAGATTGGATATCATAAGGAGAGGAGAAAGTTTTGCCCTGTGATTTGTAGTGTGTAACTTGAACTCGTTTTGGGGAAGAATTTTCTATAAGATATTCACAAAGATGCATTTTTGCAAGCGCTTCCTTTCAGCGGGCCCGTGATCCTATACCTTTATGAGACTGCTTTTGCCTTCTTCAAAAAAAAAAAAGAGTTATAGATGTATGCAGGAATTTAGAATGTTATTGAAAATATAGGGGCTCTTGCATTTATTCATGACTAGATTTAAATAGAAGTTATTTAAACCTTGACCAGTACCAAACCATATACCTGGTGCATTTGATTTCTCCCAGTTTGCAGGGAACTGATTGGAAAGATAGCTCAAGAGGCCCATCTTCTTTCCCCACATACACTGTCTCCCTCCTGAAGAGGCCTTTCTAGAAAATAGGGCTACTTTCCCTAGCATCTGGTCCTTTTTATCTGGCACATTGATTTCTGGCTCCTTTTTATCTAGGACAGCCTATTTATAAATCAAGTCTAACCACTTAGATCTTTCCACTAGTAGCCTCCCTCCCATATTTAAATTAGTCTTTAGGAAGTGTTCCCTAGTGATGTGTGTTAAGAATTTAAAGATCTTTCTCATTCATTAGATAATGTCAAGAGAACAAAGGGTGACTAGAGCATTAAAGAATGAAGATTTATGTACACTGACATTATCTTGAAGTGGTAACTACATCTATACTGTGAGATAGATAGATATACATATATAGGCGAATTTGAACAAAATAATATTTTTATGGACTACAAAATTTTTCTGCCTTTTTCAGTTTGGACTCTGATTTTTTAAATTTCCTCACTAAAAACTAACGGAGAAGCCCATCATAATCACTTTAATTGACTTTAGATTCATTTTTCTGTGTTGTGAATTACAAAATATTTTACTTCCTTAATGGCAATGTCTCCATCCTCATTTTCTTCATCTTAAGGATTGTTTTTGCCGTGAAACAATCTTCATTAATTCATTGTTTAAGGGTTATTTATCAGAATGCTACTATTTATCATAAAAATGGCATTCTTCTTACAACAGACACAAGTTCTTACCCTCGAGACGCATGTCTTCTACTAGAGGAGAGAAATATAAACAAACGGGTAGCCAAAACCCACCGTCTTTCATTAATCCCAAGGGGTACATATTTTCCTGTTTGAATCAACCTGACGCAGGACACGTCTTGTAACTGGTGACACTTGACAATCACTGTTGGCAGGGGGACAATGGGAGGGTTGCTCAGGCACCAACAGAAAAACGCTGCTCTCCAAAATTACAGAATTCATGTCAGCGTCTACACAGAAATTGCACACGGTAATGGAATGGTCTTTTGGCTCCTAGAAACCAATTTCAAGCAGGAGAAGAAAAGAGCCAGTATCCTGTTTACCAAGTTCCCCAAACTGGAGATTTTAGTCTGTGCTTCTAACAACACCTTGGTGAGAATTCTCATCTGATGGAGGGGGTGAAGGAATGCTTTCCCCTCCAAGTCTACAGGCAGCAAGGAAAAGTAAACAAGCTAATGCTTCAATTCAACAACCTGTCGTCATTTCTTCTGGCTAAAAATGCAAAGCAGGAATCCATAGGTCCTCACACTTCAAAATGTCTGCAAAATATATTCTCCAAATGAAAATTTGTCTTTTCACAGCTTATCAACTAGAATTTTCACTGATCGAGTACTGCAGCAAGTAGAAAAAAAATTATAATGTAATAAAAAATATAAAAAGACCCTCACATGACACATAAGAAACTTCCCCAGGAGGGACTACTTGTCTCCCACCTGTCAGTGATTGGCTTAGAGATTTTTCTAAAACTTGCCAGCCAAATTCTATCATCAGATGGTAGAAGGTGAGGCTCCTTCCCTGCGTCAGTTCATAGCAGTGCTGTAAGGGATGTGTTTGTTATAGTTCCTATGGATGCTCAAGCATTATCCAACCAAAAGCCTGTCTTCATGTGCTGATTTGAGATGATATATATTGACTTTATTTCCAAGTGAAGTCTGAAGTTATTTCTCATATGTCTTTGTGATGGGGATAATGTGTAACTTTTCTTCTCCTTTTTTTGTTCTTTGATGGAGCAAATTTTCTTTTAAACTGCTTGGAGGACTATGGCAGCACACAGCCTTCTCCCCAGAGTAAACAGTCTCTGCTAAGTCACCGATGATGGCTTATTTATTTCAGCCCCAGTGTGTAATGTCATTGGCACTTAAATAATGACCCTGTCTTCTAATGTATGGCTTTCAGGTTTTTATTTTATGCATTAAATGCACAGCTGTTGTTTTATCCTTGACATTGCCATTGATTTGGTAAGGAGAACCTTCAGAATTTTTTTTAAATAAAACAAACAAAATTCCACTTTCAGCATGTTCTGCAAGCTGTCTCAACTGCCTACAGCGACACTATCAAATGACAAAACCCAGAACCTCCTAGAAAGCAAACTTACCTTATAAAAGTAAAAAACAAAACAACACACACACACAATAACAACCCTTTAATGATATTTCAGTGAATGCAAAATAAGACCAGGATTATGCCTTCCTCGAGCTTGCATTATATTGTGTAAGTGCCCTTGACAGCAAGAGACAGTAATGGGAAAGAAATATGGATTAGCAAGTTCCAAATGCTTGCTCACTTGACTCCAAGGCCATGTATGCCTAGAGGAAAGAAGCAGATATCCTGAAAATCTGGCCCTCCCAACAGTAGGACCCTCTCCGAGAAGGTTTAACCAAGTAAAGGTGCCTACACTAGTCACTTTCTTGTTGCTGGGACAAAATAGCCAATACACACAACTTAAAAGAGGAGAGCTTCATTTTGGCTCACATTTCAGTGGGTTTGCTCCGGGGTTGGTTGGCTCCAAGCTTGGTGAAAGGATCTGACAGAGGAAAGCTATGCATCCCATGGCAGAAAGAAAGCAGGGAGAGAAGTAAGGAGCTAGAAAGATCTGCCCTCCAAGGGCCCAGGGACCCACCTCTTGCAACCAGGCCCCCTGCTAACAGTACTTTCAGAGTTATAGATTCCCTCAGAGGAGCCCTGGTGAGAACAGCACCTCCAGGAGCCAATCACCGTCAAGCACATGAGACTTTGGGGACACATTTTACTTACCACGTGCCCAATGAAGCGATTTTTAGTAAACACCCACTACGACTCAAGTTTTCCATCTAAATTTAGTTTTTGTAAGTCTAGAGACCGAAACCAAAACTTCTCATTTTTTAAAAATTCCTCTTTTAGCTCTGATGTTTGTTATATAATAATTCAAGCTATTCTTTTTTCTCACATTCTTGAGGAAGGTGTGTGTATGTTGAAAAAAAAGGTATGAATTTTGAAATCAGTAAAACCTCAGTTGAATTTTTGCCTACATTTATGTGTCCTACAAAACAATTACTTATTGCTGTAGTGTATGTGCTATGAGACGTGGCTAAGGGTGAGAACTAAATGGGAGGAGTAAGGGATGAGTTCACATCCCGTAGCAGGTATTAACTAAATGTTTACTTTGACAGGTTCGACTCAGTGTCTTTCTAATTAAACAAAATGTTTGAGCAACTTAGTCCTCAAACAAATTAATTTTCTTTCCATCAATTGAAAGATAAATAAGATAATAAGAAATTATGACATAGAGCCATAAAATAATCAACATATTTTAGTTAAAGGAAAAACTATCCAAATTGTAGATTATCAATTTCCAGTCTTTCTATCGTTAGCAGTCCTCTAACCAACTTCTGTCCAAATCTTATTTAAATACTTCTGAAGACACAGAAAGGTAAAATTACATCAACATCGAAACTGAAGTCTTATAGATAAGCCATGAAGATAACTTCGAAGGGATTTCCACCAAGCTGAAGCTAATGATGCTAAAATTGAGAAAGCCAGGAACTTAAAAGAAGCTTATCTCATGGCGCAGCCCCTCTAGCTTGAAGAACAGATGGAACATATTTTCCCTTGTTATGCTCTCTGTCTCCTGGAGAAAACATAACAAATCTTGGGACATTGTTGGAAATGGTCAAATTGGCCAATAAGCTGAGATCAGTGAAGCAATTTGCGGAATAGCCAAAGCTGTAGCATGATGCAGCATGGAAGTCATGCGGAGGGTGCAGTTGCCGTGGGTTATCAGAAGCCTGGTCACCCCCGCAGCATCCCTGGACCACATCCTCTCCTCATCACTCGTGGAACCAGACACCCCTCCCACCCTGTCCTCCTCTGTAAATACCTGAAAATTGCCATATGGCCCCATCTTGCCAGATGCTGAGATGACCAGGGCACTGTTCTTCCCTCACTGGTTTTCATAGGAAGACCTCCCATAGCCAGAGGGCGGGAGAAGGAGCAGGAAGTCCCTTTCCCTGATGTGGGGGCGCTCAGTCAACTCCTGAAAGCAGGAGCGGCCACTGCAGGTCCAGATGGGACTGAACGTTAGGTATAATTACCACGCACATGCACACTTCACGATGACATGTGTGGGATAATATGGTGGCAGCATAACCCACGTCAGCAAAACCAAGCCACCTCAGATTCGTATCTGTGAACATTAGGAATTGGACTCAACACGGAGCAGACCAACCTGCTGTCCGCTGGTAATTCCAAAAGGGGATTTATCCAGCTCCAGTGGGAAGCAGGTGCCATGAATCTGAACTCGTTTATCACAGCTTACTTTTTATTGTCTGTAATAATAGTGCTTGGCATTTTGGACTTCATTTGTCAAATGACTGACAGAAGAGAGTAAGGTAACCCTTCTATTCTGTTATTAAATATGAAAACTTCAAAACTTCAAAATCTTTAAATACTTTAAATATGAAGTAATCTTTAAATCTTTAAATCTTTAAATATGAAGTCTGTGTGCATTTCTTCTCCTACAGAGATAAGTAGAAGAGAAATACAACAACAAAAGGCCTATAAAAAAGGTTAAATTAAAGGAAAAAAACATCCAAAAGATGGAAATTTTATTCTGAGTCAAAATATCTATTGTAAGACTGGGATGAAAAATTGTGATGCTCACAATGATATACCATTGATCACAAGAAGATACTGGGGCAGGGGGAAGGAGAGGAAAACGGAGCAGGAAGAAGCTCAGAGTTAGAAACCAACCTGGAAGGAACTGAGGTGAGATGGGGGAAAACTTCAAAATCTTTAAATACTATCTTTGAAAACACAAATTTTAACTAAAAAGCAAAACACCAAAATGTTCAATTGTTGACTGTGGATGGGACCACTGTTGAATAGTGTTTGCTGTTATTTTTAACTTCCCTTTTTTTCTCAGATGAGACTGGATTCATTTAAAAATAACTTTGAAATCATTTTTACATAAGAAATAATATGCTAATTAATGTCAATAAGAGTATTTAGATGTTTTTCTTTTAATCAGAGGTGAAAATGTTCGTAGACTTCTTTGTTCTTTGAAAAGAAGTTTGTTAAATGTACTTGTATCTTTTGACCTGGTAATTTTCTCTCTAAGAATCTACATGGTCATCTCACAGAGCAGTGTATTCAGTGGTAAATAACCAGAAACAGTTTGATTTGCTGATGATCTGAAACCAGCTATGTAACCTACGGTACATCCATATCCTGGAGCCCTGTGAGGTCACTGAAGTCATACTGCCGATCGCTCTGCCCTCATCTGTAGGAAAGACATTAAAAGTGATGGAAGTCACAGATTTTCTTTAAAAATTACATGATTTGCTGCATACAAAGTACCTCTTTCAGTGGGGGTAGTGGCACATGTCTGTAATCCCAGCATTCTCAGCGGGGCTAAGGTAGGAAGATCACGAGCTCAAGCCCAGCCTGGACAATTCAGTGACTTAGCCAGACCCTGATTCAAACTAAAAAACTTAAAAAAGGGCTAGGGATATAAAAGCTCAGTGTGAAGACCCTGGGTTCCGTTCCCAGTACTGTGGAAAAAACAAAAAAAGCGCTTCTTTAGTGTTTGCCACAGACTAGGCCCTCCATAAATTTTAACTGTTATTATTTTAGTATCGGTGCAGCTGAAGCGAGCATAATGGTTATTCTTTTTGAAGATATGTGAAATATTTACATCATACCATTATGTAAATGAAGCAGAACACACACGTGTGTGTGCATGTGTGTGTGTGTATAGAAAGGAAGCCCAGCAATGCACTCTGCATACACCTTCACAGCCACAAGCAGGCATGCGCACATCAGAGTCCCAGCAATCCACCCTGTAGCAGTGAACCGGGAGGCATCGTTCTTCATATTTCTGCAGATTTGCGGGATTTTCTACTTCACTTTTAAGATCTGGAAAACCGAATAAATAGACAGAAAGCCTCATACTATGATAGGTATATGTAGGACCTACAGGGCCCATAGTAGACCTTTAATAAATACTTGTATAATAAATGAATAAATGAACTAATTCATCTTGCATCATAAGTCACTCTGATAATCCGCCCAAAGCCTGGTTTTCATTCAGAAAACCTTCTGCTCAGAGATTTTCAGATTCATTATAAACCAAGAAAACAAGCCCAAGGATTTCCCAAGGATGGTAGGCAGGCATCTAAATGACCCAGAAAACAGCCTCTGCTTTTTGGTTCCCACCGGTTTGCCCTGTGGAGTCACTTCCACATCCCCAGCAAGACGCACTGCTCTCACTTTCGAAGTTCTTCCCTTCACCCCATCGTCATCCTCCAAGACCCAGGCCAGGGAACTTTGCCCAAATCCAGAACACCACTGTGTTTGCATACTTTGACATATATTACAGATTTTTAATATGACCTGTCATATCCTGTCCTTAAAATGTTTCACTGTTTGATTTGATAGCAAATAAAAATTATTTTGTCTTAGCCACATTATTTTTCTCCTTTTTATCCCAAAGCAGATGTGTCTCTTCTTTACCTGTTAAGAAGAGGATGAAATAATTCCTCATTTTCAACATATAAAAGCTCTTCTTTAAGTAATGTTACTCTGTTAAGACACATGTATCTCAAAAATTCCTAAGGTATGAGTGGGGATGGAGTAAGTAGACAGAAAATAAAACTCCATCTCCCATAAACCCTTATTCCCCAGGACCAGAAACAACAGCTCTTGCCACAGTAACAGAAAATGCCTCTCCCAGCCAGTGTGCTCCAGTGTCTTCGTTGCCCAGGCAATAGTTCCTGTTCCAGATCTGGTTGCTCCTGCCTCTTAGAAACAGTTGGTCACTGTGACGCATAGCGGGTCACTATGATGCACATTGTATAAACCAATCCCCAATTGACAAGCCAGTCTGCCTCTGTACTTCTTGCTTGCTTATCTCATATACGCCCTGGACCACCAGAGATCAGGGCCTGATATTTTGGGAGTGATCCCAGGCAGTGCCCTTCAATGTAAATAAATCTGTCTCTAAATCCTGGGTGTTGTTTGGTGTTTCTGCCTGCCATTGTACTACATCTGCACACCCTTCCACAGCTATTCTACACCTGCAAAAGCATACGCATATATCTTTAGTTTTTGACAGAGGTAACATTCCATAATTATTCTGTTCACACTTTACTTTTTAGATTTAACATATTTGGAAGATTGTTCCATATCAGTGTACTTGTCATTATGTAAATGTACCAACATTTGGTTAAGCAGTAGTTATTATTGAGTTTTATTGAGATGGTTGTGGCAGTTAAAATGGAGCATTACTTTGATGGGCTTTGAGATTTGCCTGAGGGATTGGTGGAGCAATCTTCTGTGAGCCTGGTGGGCCATGCAGACACCTCTTTTTTTCTGGCACTGTTCCCTTACTCTGCTCCCTGTGTGCTGTAAGTTTTGCTCCAGCACATCCTTCCACCATGATGTTTCGACCTTGGAGCTAGATCATGGACTGACTCCCCTGAATCCATGAGCCGAGTTAGATCTATCCTCGTTTAATGAGTTGGTATCAGGTACTATGTCACAGCAGCAAGAAAGCCAACTAGTACTACTGTACACGTCCCCTTCCAATTGTAATCTGAGAACATATAACCCAACATGTACACCATTTCACACATAAAAATATACCAGTAGCATAAATTCTTAAATTTGACCTCAGATGTAATTTGAATTTTTACAAGAACTTCAGAATTGGGGCCATTGATATAGCTCAGAGGTACAGTCCTCAGTTTGAGTCCTGGTACCAAAAAAAAAAGAACTTGAAAATCCGCTTCTTTAGTTTCAAAACGAAAACTTTTTCTACTTTACAAAGATCCACTGAATTGGAAATTAAGGTCAATTAATATATGTATGATGTGATATTGTGCTAAATAAGAATTATATGTGATTTCCTTCTTAGACTGAATTGTTTTATAATCTTCCACATTCCTAGATATATCATTGTTTTTGTTGGAGCTGAAAATGTGGTTTAACTATTTTCTATTGGATTTATGCCTTATAGATAAGAGTTATTGATTTTCATTTATTAACTTTAGGTCCAATGACTTATCGAACGACCTGTTCCTTTTAAGTTTTTTTTTAATTCTATGGTGAACAATTATATTATGTTTAAATTTCATACCACTTTTCTCCTCATCTAATTTGTGGTTAATACTTCTAGAATATAGTTAAATAATAGTATAACAAGTTTAGGTGTCTGATTTTTTTATTGACATTAATATTTTAAGATTGACTCTAAAATAATATATTATTTATTATTTTCTAATATATCTTTGCAAAGTTTTAGTGAACTACAATTGATGAACAATACATTACACATATGTAGGACTGACAGTTTCATGCATCTTGAGGTAAGCATACCCGAGCAACCACGAGCATAACCGGAATAAGGCGCATATTTATTGCACCCCAAAGTCTTTTCTCCCTCTTTTTTTTTTTTTTTTTTTGTTTTTCTCTGGTACTGGGAACCAAACTCACGACCTTGCGCTTGCCAGGCAGGCACTTTGCCGCTGAGCTAAATCCCCAGCCTCTCTCCCTCTTTTTAAATGAAGAATTGCCATTGACTTTACATATTGCTGTATTCTGTTTGGTAGGATTTCACTGATAATTTAGACATTTCATTTTATAAATTGCTTTTTTAGAGATTTATGAATATAATCATGAATTTCCTCTTTGAATTCTTAATATAGTAAATTAAATTAACAATTTTCCTGATATACAAAAAGCCTACTTGGTAATAATGTATTATTCCCTTATTGTGTGATTGGAGCCTAATTGTTAATGGCTTATTTAAAATTTTTATACCAAAATTGGTAAGTGAAACTAGTGTAGGCTATTTTTATTACATTCTCAGATATTCATACTTTTACATTTAATTATAGCTATTATATTTGTAATTTTATTTGAAATTTTGGAATCTTTATTTCATTTTTCCTTTTTCATGCCTTAAAATGGTTCAAGAAACCAGTGAAAAATGTCTTGTCTCTGTCTTTCTATGTATGCGTGAATGTGGTCAACAAGAGCTATCCCACACTAACTTCACTTAGGAGTTTTGATATAAAAATTCGAAATAAGCTATTAACAATAGGCTCCAATCACACAATAAAGGAAAAACGCATTATTTCCAAGTAAGTGTTTGCATCTTTTGAAAATTATTAATTTAATTTACTACATTAAGAGTTCAAACAAGAGTAAAGTGGGCTTTTTGTGTATGTTTCTCACCGGTTCATTTGAGCACAGTCTCTGTGTAATCTGCCTTATATAACAACAGGCCCTCTGCAGACATGCAGTGTAATTCCCTTCATCCTCCACAGTTCTCAGAAGCTCTTTGTTTTTCTCTGGAGTTAATACTGCTCAGGTAGCCCTGGCTCCAGCCCCGCCTTGCAGTTTGTGAGCAGTGCCAGCCGCACCCAGCTCCAGAGGAGCAGCCTGGACTTTGCCTGAAGAAGCAGCCAGGCCCTCTGAGTTACTTGTTCAGCAGCTCCAAGTCGAGCAAACAGTAGCTCCAGGAGACCCCGGGAAAAGCCATGCAGTGCTGAAGATCACTCAGCACTGATGAAGATGCCTTGTTGCTCAAATTTAAATCAAAATTTTAAATCAGGTTTCAGAATGAGAAGCAATCAAAACAGCAAAGCAAATGGGGAAAATTTAAATGTAAAATATAGATGTAAATGTTCCATGCACTGATAACTAAGAGAGGCTCAGTGAGAAGATGCAAACAGCGGCCATGTAGAAATCAGCCAGGCTTTCTTCGAACTTTCTTCTCTTTTCCTTTTATGCTATTCATATTCCTATAAGGTTACGAAGTATTGCAACTTAAAATTATGACTTTATCATTATTTTTCTAGGAAGCTCAATAAAAGTTTTCAAAGTATTTTATCAAGTGTGGAACTTCAACGTTTAGACGTCAGCTGTAGGGACTTGCCCTACCCTTGGTAGTGTTTGAAAGCGATCCACAGATCCCAGCATTTCCCCCACTTGAAGAAACAGAAACAGAACTCTGCAGAGCTGCCTGGTCCCCCGGCTCCTGACAGGTAGAGGGGAAACATAAAAAGAATTGGGATTTCCCTCAAAGACCAGAAGTCACAGGTGAAAGTAGGCAGGGCGAGCAGAAAAACTACAGTAGGAGCAGGAGCAAACAGCAGACAGGATGAGTGTGTCATTGTGTGTGGAGCCTTGAGACAGCTGCTAGGTAAAAAAAATATTTTTTTAGGGTAGTTTTAGGTTCACAGCAAGAATTGGGTGGAATACAGAGAGATTCTCACATAGGCCCTCCCCCAAAAGGGACCCCACTTCCCCTCCCGCCGCACCCTTACCGTGATGTATGTCAACAGTCCAGTGCTGGACAGACTGGTCTCTCACTCTGTGCTCTGTCCAGTCATCCTTTTCTCTCCTCAGTCTGGGGCAGCCCAGATCCTTTTACTGTTTCTCTAGTCTACCTTTTCCAAAGTATAATATAGTTAGAAGCATACAGTGTGCAGCCTTTTCTGACTGGCCCCTTTGACTTAGTAATAATCCTAACATTGGGGACAATATATCTACATAGGTGACAAAAATTCAAAAGAAAACTGGATCCCTTGGTTCTAGAAATGTTGCAGGCTCATTAAATATTACCTTGTCAATATAGGTTGATACTTCGAGCCAGTTAATTTCTGTGCTCTAGGGAATTTTTTAAAATATTATAAAATCAAGTCCATATTTTAAAATTCACAAAAAAGGGAATGCTAACTTGCTTTTTAATTCTAGGTTTTACTACATTTTCCAAGGAGCTGAAGGAGTGGGACCCTGTCACTGGGTACTTGCCATCTAAATACTGTGTAAGTACTTTCCAGTGTGAAGCGGCTGTAGAATTTTGGAGAAACGGGTAACATCAATCCCACTCCCAGCTCGTAACACACTGTTCAAATGCATCGCCCAGCGCAGACCCATCTGACCCCCGCGCTGTGTCTGACCTCATGGTCCAGCCATCTTCTGTGTTTGTGTCAGTGTCATGACACCTCCAGGGAAAGAACTTCAAGACTTTTCCTACTGGGAGACTCACAGTCTTTTTGCATAAAATGCTCTCCTACATAAGAGCTCTTATTTATTATATTAACAGAAAACAGAAGAAAAATTTGCATTTTGAGTGCTACGGAAAAAGATCCCAAAGTCATCAGTTGCTCTGAGCAACATATTGTACATGTTCCCACATGACAATTGTGACACACACTCATTTGTTTGTCTCTGCAGTGGCAGCTCTTATCCTTCTGGATGTATCAAACCTCATTCCAAGAGGTTCACTTGAACAAGTTGAGGGTGATAGCCTTATTACGACTCCAGGTCAGAACTCCTTTCTGCTTCTGTTGGAATCGTGCATGCTAATGTAAAGAGCTACCACGAGCTTGTGATATGTCCTTATGCAAATTAGAAACAGCGCAGTCTGAACAGACAAGATAGAGCAAGGGTTTCCCTGGCAGTGCACCTTTGTGTAACGTTCAGCTCTACAACAGCATGCGGCGGCTCTGTAAAGATCCTGAAAGAAGGTCTTGATGACTGGAAATGTATGTACTTATTTACAAGCTATTATTAGTGTTAGTCAATTCCAAGAAGGTCAGAATATAATTATACAACCCAGGTTTCCATTTCCCTTATGAGGATTCATGGGTGACATTCATTTTAATTATTGCTGCTAAGGACAGCTAGTTGTGTGTACACCTCCTGAGGAACGAGCTCATTCTATTTTAGGCTTTGCTGCTAAGAAGTAAGAAGCAGAGCTGAGATTCACTCTTCAGTAGCCTGCCGTCTTGGTTGCAAGGGATAGAAACCTGAAGGAAACTGACTTGAAAATACAAGGGAGATTTATAAAGGCAGAAAGGTTCTCAACCTTGACATTTTGAGCTGGGAGGGTCTTTGTTTTAAGAGTGGGAGGGCATCCTGTGCATTTTATTTAGCATGTTCAAGAACATTCTTGGACTCTACCAAGAAGACACCCGTAGGACCACTTCACCATTTGTGACAACGGCAAATGACTCAAACGCTGCCAAGTAGCCACTGGGAGGGAACAGCGGCCCCTGGTTGAAAACTATTATTTTAGAAAACCTAAACCTTTAGGCAAGGTCACATTCATTTCCAAACACCAGGGATGTAGGCTTCTGTCCCACCTGCTCCACACCTTAGGGGGTTATAGGGGTGTGAGAAGGACACGTCTTTCTGCATGTGCCCAGCAAAACCCAGGCAGTGCCTCACCACCAGGGATCATGTCAGGAGCCCGCAGGGCTCAGGGGACAGTCAGCCTTACCCACTCTATGCAAGGAGGGGGTTACTCAAAGACAAAACAAGTGTTTGTCCCAGGCAGAAAAAGGGGGTATATAAAAAAGTTGGGCAGGCAAAACCCACAAAGTACGCCCAGAATTACACATGAATTAGACACATGTTTGTTATACAACATCTAGGTTCCTGGAACACAGTGGTTAACAAATAGGCCGTGGCTCATCCTGAGCATTCTGGGTATGATTTCTTAATTTGACCTTATTTACTAAGGCCCTCATTTATTTTCTTTTGTCATGTGAATATGTCACTAAGCTGCCTAAATTATTTTCTGGAAATAGAGGGCACTAGATAAATTATAAGTAAATGTACGCTGGAGTAAAATATCAGCTTTCTGAGCAGATCATGTCTTACAGGTCATTCTTACTGTGTTCTGTGCATTTCAAGACTGTTGCAGCTTCTCTCCTAATTTTGGCAGCAAGTGACAGCAATATCAAAACGTCAGTGACAAACAAGTAGAATTTTCATTTCATCTCATGCGAATGTTGAGAGTTGGTCGCCTAGTTCTGGAAGACTGGCCTGCAGCATCAGGCGCAGTCTCCTTAGACTTCTGTTCTAACACGTAGACCTTTAACCATCATACTGTTGTGGAGGTCCGAAGTGGCTGCTGGGATGCCCCCCTGTGATTCTCCATCCAGCACAGGAGGAAGTTTGAAGAAGGAAGTCACCCTTTTCTGAGGGACGTTTCCTGAAGTACCCACACTGCTTCTACTTACATCCTGCTGACCTGAAATCACTCACACAGGTAGGCCTCCTTAGCTACAAGAAGTTTCCCTTACTGAGGAAGAAAGTAAGGCTGGTACCGAAGGACAGCCAGTAGTGTCTGCTGTCCTGGTGGACTCAATTCCGCATCTGTGAGAAAAAATACCAGGCAGGGATGGTGTTTCAGCAAGGACTCACTTGGGAGAAGAGGAGCACTGTGTGCTGTACACAAATGAGAGGACAGGTGCTGAAACTGGGAGTTGCAAGGATACAGGAAGTGCTGGGAAGGACAAGGTCAGGACAAACACCTCTCAGACTTGGAGAATAATTCTTAAAGACTCTGTTTGCAGACTTACATTGAGTGGTTCTCAAGAGTTTAAAGAAGCCTTTGCTGATGTTCCCACTAAACAACTCCAAGAATCCTAGAAAGTCTCAGCAACCTCATGCCCACCCATATGACATGTCACAGCCTCCCCAGTACAGTAAGTGCCAGTCCTCATGTCCATCTTGCCAATCTCACTAGCATTCGCTTCATTGACAAACTCTGACCTAAACCAATAAGGGAAGGAGATTCTGGGAAATGCAGCCTTCGAGAATAAAAGCGTTGGTGAATTGACAATAAGCAGTGAAGCCAAAGTGGTCTGTGTATCATTTGTCCCCAGATTCACCTCACTGGGGTCTACCAGAATCCTGGCAACAGGCCAGCACTTAGGTAAGGTGGACAATGTTATTATGAATTCTAATGTTCAGCCCTCAGCGTCACTTCCTTCTGTCAAAATACAAAGACCATGGTCTCATATGAGAATGTTCGACTTAGGTTTTACATTTAAATTTAGAAATTATTGAAAAATTACCCCATTAGCTGAATGACATTGGGAAAAGACCTTCACTTCTTTGGATCTCAGTTCCATATCATTCATTAAAAATGAAGTAAGTACTTAACTGCAGAATAAATAAAAGAATAAAATAGAAGGGCATATGAAAAAGGCGTGGGCCAATGTTTAATATACAGTAAAAGTTTATTTCACACTCTAACCTTTGTAATCAAAAAAAAATTCAGCAGTTAATATATCACATTACTCAATCCAAAACCAGGAAGACTAAAACCAAATGAATTTCTTATCCTAAGTAATGCACTTAAAGAAACATTAACATAAAGTTCTTACACACTAGAACCATTTGTTCCTATGAGTCTAACTTTAGACATTACAAAGAGGCTGATTTACCATGCATCACAAGTGTAGTTGTAATAATTTTTGTACTAGTTTGATGGCAAGAGTATTTAAAAAGTAACTTTAAACCCCAAATCCAATTGAGCTTTCTTCCTACTTTCTCTATTTGGATCATGGTTTACATTATTCTAAAGGTAATTTCAAGCCATTACTCTCCTGTTACGTGAAAAGAGATTTAATTTTTTGAAGAGGGTCAGGCAAGGACATCTACTGACAGAAACTTCCAGAAAAACTTCGAGAGCATGAGGAGGGCAAAGATGTTAATAGAAGGTGCTTCTCTGAGGTGAGGCATCCACTACACTCAGAGGTTGAAAGAACATTTCTCCAGGTAGGCAGTGCGCACAATAGATCAAAACAGGAGGGGACTGTGCCCAGGCATAGTCAGTGGTGATGCCAGCTTGAAGGGCTTTTGTTCCTGTCAGAATTGTGCACTTATAGGGGCTGGGGATTTAGCTCAGTAGCACAGTGCCTGCCTGGCAAGTGCAAGGTCGTGAGTTCGATTCCTGGTACTGGGAAAATAAATAAATAAATAAATAAATAAGAATTGTGCACTTATATTGTTGAGACAATTTAATTTTATTTAAAAGTGCTATAGACTTGAGCCCTCTGCAGACTTAATCTAACAAAATGGCACCCATGGCTCTCAAACGCTACCATGTACAGAAACATTTCTTTAAGCTGTTCTAGTCTAACAACGTTTCCTAAGGTTTTGCTCCAACATCTGGGAAAATAAATCAATCTTAGCTTCTATCAGATATTCACTACTTTGGAGTTTGTAAAACAAAGTGATCTTCTACAGGCAATTAAATGGGGGTAAAACAGGATTACTGCTCATAACTGGGCCCCACAACCCTCTCTAGAGAGTTCTGTGGTGACGCAAAGCTGAGCCTGCACTTGCTCCCAGGCATTGGCAGCGAGGTTATGTCAGGTCCTGTGCCCAGGTTGTCACCGTACCCAGGACTTCTGCTGACCCCACTCCACATTTATTGTTGTCGCTCTTGGAGCGAAACTACCAGGTGTGGCTCTCCACTGCGAGCTGGGTAATGAAAATGTGTTTGTAACTTAATCATGGTTTACAACCTATTAAATGTAATGTACCATGCCTCATAAACCTGGTGGTGTTCTTTTGTTGGCGGTTGTTGCTGTTGGTCTAAGTGCATATTTGCCACACTATTTGTGCAGATATCTCTAGATGAGATGTGCTACTGCCCTTACCATGCACTGCCAGATTTCACTGTCTGTATTTGAATTTCATAGGGGAGGGCTTCTTGCAGAAGCATTTGAGCCTTTCATTGCAATTACATGGCCTCCCAAGACTCAGAGATAGACAGTGTTTATCCATCTAATGAGATTCATTCTACTGCACACAAAAAGTCTGTTTGCTATATTTAGTTCAGACTATGGGTTCTAGAGTGGAAACCTCAGAATTAACCATAGCGAGGCCTGATGAAATGCAGGCACACTCCATTCTATAAAGTTCCACGGCATTCCAGGGCTCCAACCGTAAGGAAAATACTTTAAACCAGACATGAAATTTAACTCTTGAATCTATCAATTTCTTTCTTTAAGTTTTGATGGCCAAAGGGAAAAACTATTTCATTATTTGGCCACTAGACACTGATTTAAATAAACGTTAGCTCACAAAGAAGTTTAGTGCCAAGGGAATTGGCTTCACATGAAATAACTGTTCTCTCAAGGAGAAAATTTGTATTCGCTTCTTCAATGCTTTATTTTCATATACATACAAAAATAGGATAAAGGCATTTGGATTATGCAGAGGTTATCATCTTCTGATAACTCAAATTTATATGATTATCGTGAGACCTGGTTTCAGTTTTAACTTCCATGTGAATCATGTTAGCACATGGCTCAGGTTTCCTCTTGTTTGACTCATCACTTTAAAAAAGAATTACCCAGGCTTGGTGGCACACGCCTGTAATCCCAGCACTTGGGAGGCTGAAGCAGGAGGATTGTTGTGAGGTCTAGACCAGCCTGGGTTACAAACTGAGCTGGCCTCACTACAAAGCTGGCCTGAAAAAGTTCAAAGTTCAAAGCTGGCCTGAACTACATAGCAAGGCCCTGTCTCAAAAAGACAAAATATAATGTAAATAAAACGTAAAAAAGAATTATAGTACTATCCATGAATAATTTTGAGACTGCTGGAGGTGACATAGAAATATAGTAGCAGAAGCACTAGAAGAACTCAGATAATGGCTTCCTTCAAGGAGACCCAAGTCTTTAGGCTCTTAGGTCAGCCCTGAACATAGCAAGATTCAACCATGTTGCCGTTGCTAATTGGTCAGCACATTCCAAGGTCAGCCTGCTACTCTTCCTCTCGGCAGGAGGCCCCATCTAACACACATGGAAAATAAACAAGAAACATTTGCTGGAGCTAAAATGTAGGGAACACACACATTAGGAAAGAAATGTAATCAGAAAATGAATGCAGTGGAACCAGAAATGGAATCAGAAAACCAGAGGTAAAACTCCTGACTGCCACTGACCAGACCTGCTCCTGGAGAAGATCCCTGAGCTGCGCAAGCCGGTTGCTGTTGAGCAGCCTTGACCTTCAAATGAAGATCGTAGCAGCTAATACTCAGGATTGCTTGGATTTTAAACCACAGATCCTATGTCAGATGTTATCACACATCGTAGATGCCCAGTGAATGTTAATGAGCATTTAAATTACTCCTATTTATGATATTGGGCAATTAGTGTACACAGTACACCATCTTCCCTAACAAATGACATCTTGATAAAGCTAAAATACCTGTGTCTTAATGTGAGTTGAAAGCCATTCAGAAACAGGACACAATGGAAAGACACATGAGACTCTTGGAAGACAGAGATGGGCCCTGGTCTGTCTGAGGACAATGGCCTGGGAGGAGTCGGAACAGGAAAGGTGAAGCTCTGGGTGCATGTTAGCCTTGCTTCTCTGAGGAGGACAACGGGCAATTGTGGTGATGTCTGGTGTGCATATGATGTGGCTTCTCCTCCTCATGATCGGGCTGAGGCGAGCAAATGACACTCAGATGCTTGCAATTTGGGGTCACATTTGAACTGGTGACTCAGGGGCCAAGTGTTCTATAGCTTACCAGTCCTTTTAGTCAGCTCCTGAGTCACAACTTTATTTTCTTAAGTAGAGGGAGCTGACCTCGGGGGAGCCACTTTAAATGGATAAAATATAGTGTTCCATGTGGCAAATTCTAGATTGGCTAACGTGGTCACAGAGTTTTCTGGTTGGTAAGTAATAGTGACAATTATTGATCTTCAAGAAAATAAGATAGAGTGGGTATATTTATAACTAAAGGAAACTGGGCAGAAATCAGCTATTCTTAGATCCCCAGGGCCTCTCAGGATTTACAGAACCAAAATGGTAACTATAAATTATCTTGCAGAAGCTTAGGAAGATTGGAGGTGGAAGGATCTAGTGGATGAGATATCAGAGTCAAATTAATACTTCCCAAGGTTCATTAAGTGTTACCATGACCACAGGGATTTGCAGGCCTAATCCATAAACAACAACAACAACATTATAAACAAACAACAAAAGGCTGGGCTGCAGGGGCAAATGAGTGCATCTTTCCCTCTACTGTCAAGCAATTCCTATCACATAATACACACCAGGAGAGGTGGTTTCCATGTTCCCTCATGTCACCTTTGGGACAACCACGGAAGTGGGCACTCTTATAACCAGATGGGTAAGACTTGGATGCTGGCAGTGTCAAGCACACAGTAGGCACCTAACGAGTAACAATAAACATGTGGCAGTATCCAAAAGAAGCACTCTGTCCCCAAAACTGCCTCCTTCCCCCCAAACAACAAGGCACGCTTTCTCCTGGTGGCTGCTTCTGCTTGAGGGTGATGGCGTGGAATTTACTGATGTGCCACTCTCTTGCTTGTTTCCCACCCAAGTTAGCCCAGAGGATGCGGGCCAGAAGGTCCCCCGGCTCCTGGCAGTCTGCACTCCCTCAGCATTTGTATCTTACCGTGAGCCCAAGTGTGACAGGAGGAGGCCTCTGTCACCCATCTCCAAAAATACTTACTTTTTAAATGAGTGCTTGACATTTATGGACTTGCCAGTGCCGATTCTGGGCCTGTACCTCACTCCCAGCTCCCCACAGCTCCCCCAGGAAGGCTGCTTCTGGAGCGCTAACAAAGAAAGGAACCCCCTAGGAAAAAGCTGAGCGGTGTCGTTTCCCCTCGGCACCGGCATCCTCAGGACTTTGGCTTCTGGTCCCAGTTGAACAGCAGAGTCACTCAGGGAGCTGGTAAGATGGTGCCTACCCTAGGGGAGCTCGTGCCCTATCTGGGTTTGAGGCTGGGCTGCAGGCAGGCGTGCATCTCCAAAGCTGCCCAGCAATGGTGATGTGCAGCTCCAGTGTGAGATCACTCCCGTGTGAGTGCTGAGCACCCTGCCACAGGGATAAGAGGGCTGGCAAGTCACCCACCAATTGCCTTTCCAGGCATTACTGCTACTTCTGCCAAAGGCCACCCCTTCCCTTGGGATGGCCACTGCAGACTGGCTCTCTTTCTCTTCAGGTAGTGCTGCCACTGATGCAGAACGCTTGAGGGCCTAAATTGTGCTTTGCCTGTTTGATAAGAGGCTCAGTGAGCACCATTCAGATTGCTGGTGCCATCTTTATTGCTGATGAGAAAAACAAGAGCCATTCCAGAGAAACGAAGTCTCAAAGATGATGCTTTCAAGTGCTATGAAGATTAGAAACTTGCCTGGAGGGAGAGGAGAGAGCCACTTAACTGCAGGGACAGCTTTCTCATCCCCAGTCTGTATCTGAAGAGAACACCGAGCTATCCAGCATTCAACTAGAAGACGACTATGGACCATTGTGAGATCCCGTGGGAGAACTTTCATTCAACACACTGCAGTAGCAAAAGCTCTTCACCGTGAAAAGTCTGAGTTTGAAGCTGGAAATAAAGTGAGAAGTGAAATGCGTAACTTCCTGCCTTCAGGAAAGCCATGTTTCTTAGTTTGTATTTTTCAATTTTCTTAAACCCCTTTTAAATTATTTAGTCAACACCATACACTTTAATCATTTATACCTATTTGCATGAGAGCTATGATGGCAGTAGCTACTCTTGCTCCTTATTAGATCCAAAGTAGATCTTAAAAATGCTCATCAAAATGGGGAAGTAAGCTACGTCCTGGTAAACGAAGTGTACATGGAAGTAAGACTTCACAGAATCAAGGAACGCTGCCTTCCTCGGCCACACTGTCCTGGAAGGTCTGGAAGGTGATTACTTCATTCAGCTTAGACATTAAAGAATGAGATCCACAAACCACCTGCATGTTTACTGAGGTTGCTTAATGTTCTTATTTTATATGATAGGCAAATAATTTTAGGTGAAAAGAATCAAAGTGTATAGCAATTAAGAAGAATCAATGCATGTAAAGTATTGCCATAAATTGTGCCTTCCAATGGGAAAGAGTTCCAGATCATTCTGTGAGCTATTCATGAAAGTGGAGCATAGAGGTCTGCAGATTATTAACCCCCTGGGATCACTTCAACCATCCTCAATAGCTGTGGAAACCACCCAAATTCAGCACTTGAGAGGGCCTGTCCAGGGACACTGGTCCACCCTGCGTGAGCCCTGTCATTACTACGGAGGCGGAACTGACCTGGAACTGGGCAAGAGCCACGGGTGGGGCTCCCAGTGACAGGGTTTACAAGACACCACATGTATTCAAAACAGGGTAATAAAAGTATATAAACTTTTATTCTTCAACTTTTCCTTTTAAAAAGGTGATAAAACAACGAGGGAAGTTATATAAAATGTATTTTTAACAGTGTCCGGAGAGAAATGAATTTTAAGTTCAAGTCAGGCTTTTTGAAGATATTTTGAAACTGAAAACAAATAAGAGTGATTTGTGACAATGATGGCCCATCATTCATCTGTCCTGCAGAGCACAGGGCCCGTTGCTAAGGCTCTGGCACATCACGTCCAATGATTCTGCCAATGTCCAATTCTGCACCTTCTACTTCTGAGATTCCTAATAATAACCAAGTATCCTTACAGGTTGGTGTTAAATAGTATTATCTGGAGAGAGAGTTCACAGGATCATGAAAAAATTGAGACAAAAATCAAAAGATATTTTATTTAATTAACATTAGCATTATAACAGTTATTTATCATTAGAGTTTCAATAGTTAATAACAACTTGGCCATATGGAGGCTCAGAACTTATTCCTGATGATGAAGTCCATAGAGAAGAATCTGTATGCTCACTGGAGATGTACAATTGGGTCAAGCCACTATTTACAGAAAGAACAGAGGCAGATTTCAATGAAGAGGGCCCTGTGAGTAATCATCATGTATTTGCATACCACAGCTCTGGGAGGGTAAGGCAGCCCATATGCATAGTAGGCACTCATTCTGTGTGCGAATGGTCTGCATGGACATGCCCTTTGATCTGCACTTAGCCATGCAAGTTAAGCAGGGACCCCAGGTTGGCATGAAGACCTGACCCTGGAAGCTTTCGCACTGCTCTTTCACAGCCAGCATGAGCCTCTGGGGATATGCAAAACGGCGGTGACCCTGGTTGGCCACGGCCCAAGCTCTGAATACCATGGTGAGGAGTCTCATTTTTGGAAGAACCTGGTGAAGATAATGTCTCTGCTTGTAGCCTGCCCGGTTTTGTTCCATCATCCACAGTGATAGCTGGGAAAAGCAGAGATAGAAGGCACTCAGTGCCGATGATGAAGACCCTGCAGACCTACACTGAGTGGTTCTCAAGAGTTTAAAGAAGCCTTTGCTGACGTTCCCGCTAAACAACTCCGAATTCTGTGATCCGAATTCTATGAATTCTCTTTGAGACAAGGATGGTTAGAAATCAAGTGTTTTATCTAAGCTCAACTCACAGATCATTTACATTCTGTTGTTATGACACTGAGCAGAAAATTCAAACTCAAAAGAGAATAGTTTGCCACGATAGAAGCTAAAGTGGGTTTTCTTTCTCCCCTTTGTTGCAGTTCCCCTCCTCTCAAATGGTTTGCTAATCTCAAAACTGTTATTGCATATTCTTCTCATTTAGCCAATTCTCGTAGTATGGCAAAATATCTCCTTCATATTGTTCATTCTTGATGATTCATGTGCATAAAATTGTATGTCCAGCAGAACAATTAGTAGGTGCATTTTTGACAAGGCCCTAAAATTACAAGTTTGTAAAAAAACAATCCTTGAGAATGTAAAGGTGAGTTAAAAGTACCATTCTGCCCGTGTTTCCAGCAGGCAAGGCAGGAAGGCCTGAGACAACTTCTCCTGACTCACTCAATACCTGGTGCATGGCATCATCTCCAGAGCTAGGGTAAAAGAGTGAACATTTTTATGGAAAATAATAGTTTGTGCTTGAGAATAAAAATCTGTACAAATTTAGTAAAATTGACTCAAAAATTCTACATGGTTTGCACGGGTCAAAATGTAAGCATTCTCTAAAAGTAGCCGGATTCAGAACGTCGGGGCGGTGGGAAGTGCATGCCGTTGGGTGAGTGGGAGAGGAGAGCCAGTCACTGCTCACGGACCCGTGCTGATCGGATCCTAGCTTCCAGGGTGCATTTGTGGCACCCGTTATCTCCTGTGCTTAGTTAGGTGTGTTTCTTTGTTCCTGTGTTTGTTTAAGAGCATGGGCTTGAATCACTTCCTGCTACCAGTCTTTGTGAGAGTCCACAACAGCCACCATGGGAAAGTTGGTTTGTGAAACAGAATGCTTGGGCCCCAATTAGCCCTCAGGGGAGCAAACCCGCCTCGGAGCTTAGCAGTGCTCTGTATCAATGGATCGTGAGTTTTCAATACCTGGAGCTTGAGGATAACACAGCATCAAAAACTTCCCCAAATATTGATACAAACATTAGAATTTGGATCTGTTTGCCAACAGGGCTAAATCCTGAAAGGGCACCTTAGTCTGAATACTCGAGTTCACTTCAATAGGCATCATCAAGACTTTAAGGGGAGACAGGATATATAAAGCTTAGTGAGACCAAATCCTAGTGACTTTTAGGAGTAAGTGACCAAAAATGTCTGCAAATTAGAGCTGGGGATGGCACAGTGTCTGAGATTACTGAGCAGCTCACGTTACAGGCACATGCTAGGATGCTGGCTCTGTGGATCAGCACGTTCCACCTTGAGTTCATTTAAATACCCATAACTTTCCAATCAGGGAGCTGCATCCCTCCATCCATCCGTCCATCCCTCCCTCCTTCCCACCCTTCCTTCATCCATCACCGTTTTTGGGAAGCCTTTGGTGCATCAGGCATTCTGCTCAGGTTGGGATTCGGAAAGAGTGAGGTGCAGCTTCTCGTAGTCAAGACACTGACAGAGCTGATTATGGTCTCAAGTGTTTGGTATCTCCGCCAGTGTTTTGCTGCTCTCATCCTAAGCACTGCACTACGTGTTCTTCATGGAGGTAAGGTGTCATTTTCATAGGAGATGAACTCAAGCACTCCCATTCCCACACAGGGTAAAACACAATTAATGATTCATGTGCCATGAACATGAAATAAAATGAAATCCTATCACTTAAGCCAGTGCCCCAGTTTTGGATTCTGAAGCCCACCCTAGCTGATGAAAGAGTGCCAGTTTTCACAAGAGAAAGTTTAAAATTATCAGAACAAAATTAATTTCCATTTACTTTAATTAAAAATCTACATATTTGAATATATACATATGCAACTTTCCAAGCTCATTTTTAGGAAGAGGGAGGAAGGGAAGAGAAGGAAGGAGAGAGGAAGAAAATAACTTTTATTAAGTGACCCATCTGGTGGTGACCCTGGGAGGATAGTCTCATCCCTGCTTGCGCAGAGCGGAGATTGAGCTTCAGAGAGTCAGATTGGCTCAGGATTAAAAAGTGAGTGACAGAATGAAAAACTGTCCTCCAGACAGTCTACCAAACTTTTCTGTCTTATCTCTGAATTCCTGCTCTGATGGAGCACTGTAACATGAAAAGAGAGGTTTCTGGCTTTGTCTGTGTGTGCCCTGTTTGGTGGGGGACATCAGGATAGCAGAATGAGAGGACTCTGGGTCAATATTTGGGACCCGTGTTCTTCAGTAGCAAGTGAGGGCCCAGGGATCTGAGGAAGAGGAACTGCATCTTTCCTGTAATTTCTCTTCAAATAAGCAGAGTAACAGCGCCGGCATGACTCACTGATTTAACATTAGGTACTAATTTAAACTCTTTAATATCAACATAAGAACTCTGAGTTTTCAGATTTCAAATGTAATCTGCAGTAACTAGTAACAGAAAAGCTGTATGCTACTACACACTATAGTATTTCCTGTTCTAAAATGTGATTTCTTAAAATGTGTGTTTTTGTTGGCTTAATGGGGAGACTGCCATCTACTGAAGCAACAGTACCTTTCCACGTACTACCTGAATAATGGTTAACGCAGTGCTGTGGAAAAGGTGAAGCCACCGCACAGACACACGCAGGAAGGTTATTTTCTTTTCTCTTTGTACACAATGCTTATGACTTGCTTTTAGACTCCAGATACACAAAAAACAGTTCTTCAGATTTTCAGATACTTGACCAAAAAAATCTAACTTGTCTGAGGTCAGGCTTATTCACTGCCAAGAAATTCTAAACAGTAACCCTACTGTTTCCTTGCTTATCATGTCTCACATGTGCTCTGAAACCTACTTTTCCTCTGCTCCCACCTTAACTTTCTCTCACAAACCTTGGACAGGGAATTCTTCACATGATTTTTGCATCTTTTACAGTTATTCCAGAGAGGCTCATTCAGGGCAGTCTTTGTCTTTCATGAGCATGATTACCTAGCCCAAAGTAAACAGTTTATTTCTCAGTTTAATTCTGGTCGATGGCAGCATCTCCTAACCGAGAGATGTTCACGGCACACGCGTGTGCCCATTTCTCACCAGGAGCCTCCTCCCCTTCCTCCCTTGTTCAGTGTCAGCGCTGATCTGCAGACGCACAGGAAAATTGCACGCTGGCGTCTTCCACTCATTGTCTCTTTTGGTAGTCGGTTTTGGTTTCTCAGTCATTTCACTCCACTAGGCAGGAAGTGTGTCCAGGTTTCCCCATCAGAAGAGCTGCCCAATTAGGTTTTCATTCTTTTTTCTAACTTAGTTCAGGATCCCAATAAAAAGAAAAATAGGTTCTATCTATGACATCCTTCTTTCTATTTTGTTCCACAGGTATTATCTTTTCTCCGGATATCACTAGAAAAATGCCATAAAGAAAAACAATCTACCGAGGGATGTAAAATATCAGATTTCCAAAGACTTTTAATATGATTCATAGCAAGACATACTGTTTTGTTTTATTTTGTTTTGTTTTGTTTTTTGAGACAAAGTCTCACTATGGAGCTCAAACTTGTCTTGAACTCACTTTGCAGTCCAGGCTGGCCCAGAACTTGAAGCAATCCCAATTATAGGTATGCACCTAGATGCCCAGTTTGAGACATACTCCTCATGTTTAAAAGTTACTGAAAAGAAAAAAAAAACCCACAAAAATAGTATTTCTTCATTCTAACTAGTTTTAATTTGTGATACTTGGTATTATTTCATATAATGATAATATTTAATAATGGAGACATAATATTTAGAGAGTCACATTGATTATTCATTTATCATCTTCACAAATATTTCATAAACATTGCAGTACAGTTGATGTTGAAATATTTACCCTTGTGAAGCAGTTTGCGGCTGCAGAATAATTCTAATAAAACGCCTATTCCTATGGCTTCAGTTACAAAGGTTACTCACGCCATAGCTTCATAGAAATTACCCAGACTTCCTCATATCTATTTTCAAAGTGGGAGGGGGAAAATAATGCATTCACACTCCCAGACTTGTTGGAAGGCAAGATTTAAAAATTGATAACATACAAATTATTCCAAAGTAAAGCTATTTTCATGGGGAAAGATGAGACATTTCCCATGAGAAAAAATAGAAAATATAAATTTGATATGGTTAAAATACACATGTTAAAGTTGAATTTTTAAATGTCATTCAGCCAAACAAATATGTTGCCCAATCTCTTTAAGTATTTAAATGTGTCAGCACCCCTGGACACACACAAGTTCACTGTGAACCAGGAAAGACAGCACAGAATCCAGGGCAAAAAAATATGGAATTATGTTCACTAAAAATATTCAGTCTTCAGCTGCTGGCGGTGTTTTCTGTCTTCTGTGCGGCCCGAGACTTGGGGTTCAGCCTCTAGGGTCACGGCCAGGCCATTAGACCTGTGACACCGTAGCAAACCTTTCAGAGCTGTCATCCTCTCCACCCTGTTTCTGGTCCCAGACCCACAGACCTCTGATTACTAACCAGGGACTCTGCACACCCCAGCATCTGTGTCGGTGTCCCTCTCTGGGAAGCAGCTGGTTAGTACGTAAGAAAGTAATTTTTATCTAAGAAAATGTATTTAGATGTCACAAAATGAAAGGGGGAGAAGAGAAGTGTATATGTACTAACAAGAGATCAGAAGAGAAATGTCTCTCTTTTAAAAAAAAATGTTCTTCTGGTGCCCTGAGCTGTTGCCTGATGCCGGGTTGTTCTTCAGGGGCTTTATTTTCTTTGTTTTTTTCCTTATGCCTTTGTTCTCCAGTTACTGCCCTTTTATGGCTCGAGAGTGAGGTGTGCAATGACTCCAGCTCCTCTACTACACATTTACTTTTACTACCAATACTCTTGCCATCACTTGGGGCAGCTCCGACTTCCTGCCCCGAGCTGACCTTGCTGTGGGGGTTCGCACCTTGGGGCTGACTGGGGACCCTGAATGTGGGTGGTGTGAGGGTGCAGTGCCCTTGTGATTAGAGAAGAAGGCTGTTGATCAGGAAGCTCACAGCTTTGGATCTGACTCTGCCAGCTAAATAATTTGTTAAAGTTTGAAAGTTTATGCAAATGTTGTCTTCCTGTCTTCGTTGTAAAGAGCTGTTACATGTTCCGCCAGCGAGCCTCGACAGAGGGACTGCACTGGTTTATTCTAAGCCTAGGGTCTGCCCAAGTCCACCTGGGGGCTAAGGTTACTACTGTCTAGAATGACTTGTGGGTGGGGGCAGTTGGTCAGAGTTGAGTTCAATTATTCCACTTAAAACTATACAAATCTAACTCTGGGGCATTGCTTCTCCAATGGGACTTTTGCTGCAACAATAGGTTATTCAATCTTGACTGAGTCTAGTCCTGGTAACCGCGTTAACCAAGAAGACATTGAAAAGAGTCGTCTGTCCTAACAAGGCTTCATAGTAATGCTAGGCTTCAAATAAAAAGAAAACCTGCCTCTGTTGTTTCTTTGAGCTATGACCAGGAAGAGACTTCAGGGGGAATAGTGATGACTGCATCTTTCTGAACCGACTTCTCAGGCAGAGTTTGGGGGAGAAATTAAAGTGCTCATTGTCTAAGTAGCAAACAAAAATAGGAACTTTTAAGCTGCGGACCCTGTCCATAGCTGTTGGGCAAACTGTTTGCTTAGCCTTATTTTGACACTTCCTCCCCTCCCTGTTCCCTTTCTCTTGCACACATCTGGGTATGTGGGAGGCCACCACAAAAGCAATCACAAAGCCAGGGCTCAGTCCAGCACCCTGCATTTTCCATTTTTAGCCTCTACTGCAGCAGAAGGATGTCCCAGGAGTGGCCTGTGTGGACTCCGCAGGAAGAAATGTCCTGATTTAAAATACCAATAAAGCCAAAATTGCAACGAAACAGAAGACAGAGACTTTGAACAGGCCACTGGACACAAACAAACAAACTGACCTATAAAGAGTTCATTTAGAATGAGTTATTGCAGGGGTTGGAATATTTACACTTGAAAAAGAGTGTTTCCTTCGATGAAATGGGAATATTTTAGAAACAATGTTAAAAGTTTTAATGGGAACTGATTCAAATGAACAGGATATAGAAATTATGAGGGGCTGCCAGCCGCTTCCTGGTGCTGCCCCGCTGCCCGGCGGGCCCAGAACTCCATATGCAACAGGTGGGATGAGGGTGTTTACCTCAGAGGCTACGGGAAGACGGGATACCGTGTTGTGGGTGTGTGCTCATCAAAGTGCTCGGCATGTAGTCAGCATAAAAACATTACTAATAGCAATTTTCCATACCGAGCTTAATAAAGGGCCACAATTACTAACGGTATATGGCAGTGTCAGAGGAATATTTAATAGCCCCCATGATGAGACCGTGGAGGTGGCTTTTTGCAGGGACGGGAAGTGAAGTGATTTGTCACATAGCAAACGAGGGGGCATCCACGGAGGAGAGAACGTTCACTCCCCACTTCCAGGCTGGGCCAGCCGCGGTTCCGTGAGTTCCCTGGTTGAGGAACCATCCCTGCGAGGCACAATTCCAGTTCTTTTGTTTTCAGAGACTCCACAAAATAGGACTGCCGTGACTACAAACTAGACAGACCCCAAGTGCTAAGCCACTGTGCGGCCTCAGAGTAAGTCAGTGCCAGGCATTCCTCTTCGGTCCTGTCGGGCTTGTCTTCTGCAAAACTCACCCACAGAGCGCCCATCAAATCTGGAGTTGTCCTCACGGCCCCCGTTCCTGGGACCTCTACCCACACACGCCGCAGTGCCACTCAGGCCCTCAAGCTCTGCTTCTGTGCTTTGACATACAGCATGTCTTACTCTTCCAGTGCCCTACCTCCAACCCAGAAAGGCCAATCTCCTTTACTATTTTAAGACCTAGTCCAACTACCTCCTTCCTGGGGAAGAATTTCTTCTGCTCGCTGACAGCACTGGGGTACCTTGGTGTGCAGCCCTGTCTCCCGAGGAGCTGCAGGACAGTCCTCAGTTTCCATGTTGTTTACCTCCCATACTGCATTAGACTGGGGGTCTTTGGAGCCGGGAATAATATCTTATTCATCACTTACAATAAAATCTCAAGACATATTGCTTGGAAAAATAAACGAGCCATTCCTATGAAGCTCTTCTTAATGTGCCTTTGCATCTCAAACTGAATGTTCATAGTTTCTGATTTTATTCCCTTGGAGTGATACCAGCCTGTTCCCTAAAGGCAAGTCTTTGAGCCCTGGGGGGCTGCAAGCATAAACTTCTAATAAGCCAAAGACAGTTATGGTACCTGTGAGGCATTCCAAAAGATGCCAGGGTCAAGGAGAACCCCAAACAGGAAGCTCACACATTATGTCTGAAGAGTAACATCAACTTCTTCTTATCTTAACATTAGGAGTCTGAGTTTGCCTTTTCATAAAAACAACATGTGGTATTCATCAAGACCAGTTGATGTTTTATTCATCATAAAATGCATCACTGACATTTGATAAATGTTAAATAATGACAATGATGAGGCTGGTTATAGATAGAAGTTTTAGATACAAGTTTGTGCTGAGTGGAAAAGTTAGCCTGAGATGCTCACGCCCTCTCATGTAGTGTGCCTGCATTGCTCATGGCTCGAGGGCGGCAGCACACGGTGAAGGGGCAGGCACCCCGCAGAATCACAGGTCTGCTCTCTTCCCTAAATCTCCTTCCACACTTCTGCAGTCACAAACACCACACACTCGCTTGCACTTCACAGTGATCTACAGCTCCTAGTGTCCAAATTACATCTTAAAACTATTCACTGCAGAACCTTGGGCCATTGTTTGCACATTTAGCACTGGTGTTAAGAGCAGGTGTATCTCCTTATTTCTCAAGATCTTTAAAGAAAAACACAATGCCTTTAAGTACAAATACATGGCTGTCTAAGCTAACGGGGTAAAGGAGTTGATTCTAAGAAAAGATAAGCAGAGATAGCCTTTATTCTGTTGAGAAGGCAACTCAGTATTTAGCAAGAATGGTTTATTGCCACAGACCTGGGTCTTGTATACCTCTCACTTTGTCTGCTGTACAATACCTCTCTTCATGTAGCAGAAGACATGCATTCAGTTCATAGGAATATAAAACTATGTCCAATTGTGTTCTATAATGAGAAAATAACCATAAATATGAAGTCAACCAAGGCATCCAATTATTACTTCCTTTCCTTTGAAGTAAAGTGATATTTCGATTGCCCGATTGAAAATACAGTAGCTTATCTGTTCAGAATAAATTTGTAACCTATCGGAAAGCCATTCATTGCCTGGGAAATCTCATTTTCGCTCAATCATGCCACTCAATGTGTTTAATCATTAACCCTGAAAGAAAAGAGATTCAGTTAAGGAAAAAAAGAATCATAAGTCTTCATTGCTATTGCTAAATTATCTCTCAATTAGGGTGATGGTAAGGGTTGAATAACAAGGAAAACGAAACAGTTTTCTTCCTTTTTTCCTAAAAAGTAAAGGCTCCTGTGCAAATTGATGTCAAATACAGATGTTTAATCTAAAATCATAAAAGTTTCCCCATCACAAATAAGGGGTGGATTAAAATTTAGAATTTATAGACTTCCTCTTACTTTTTATATAATTCTTGGATTTCTTAATTATGTTTCTTCCAACATAGGATAATACTTTTGCAATCTCTAAAATGTACTTTACTGAGCTCCTGGGATTCACGAATAAATGAAAGCAATCAATTCAAAGTCCAGATGAATACATCAGACATATTTACTAACTTTGTCTATGGATTATACGTACTTTCAAATTGGAAAAACTAGTACTGGATCCATGAATGTATTCTTACAAACTCATAATTATTAGTATGTGCCATTACTAATTAAAACAAAAGTCAGCTCTAGAGCCTTCCTCGACAGAACTAGACGGTATGTTTCTGAATAGTAGGAAAGTAGTGGGGCTTTTGCAGAACTCTGGCATTTTGTTCACAAGAGCTCCAGACACACAGCAGATTTCACAGAGGATACATTCCTTTTGTCCCTGAGGGGCCCGAAGAAGGTACAACAGATAAACACATGCACGTTTAGAAGACAGAAACACACCGACGGTGTGTCCTGCGGTTCCAGCGCTGGTGGCAGGGCCAGGACGTGAAAACGCAGGAGACACACACCCGCTCCTTTGAAAGCTCTGCAGGAAAATTGTGGAAACACTCTTGAGAGTAAAAACGCACTGTCATCCTCTGTGCTCTTTCTAATGACTCCACTCCTATGGACTGACTTTTTCTAGCCTTTTTGTATAAACAGGGAAGCAAATGCTAACTTCTGCTTGTCCTTGTGTGCAGCGTTCTGAGCATCTCGCTGTCTGAGTCTTGGGGCTTCCTTTTGAAGCTAGGTTTAAAGAAAAAATCCTAGGCCACAGAGATGCTACCAATGTCTGCCGGTAACTGAACACTCCTTTTCACACCCCCTTCCCATTGTTCTTCCTGTCTTCCTTCTGTCTGGCTGGTTGCTTATTATACATATTTTTATATATCTATATATGGAGAAGATAGGCCTGAAAGCATTTTATGGAACAATCCTAAGATACCACAAAAGCCACAAGAAGAGAGAGTGCAAAAGAAAAGCACACAGCTTGAGCTAAATTTTCCTATTTCCTGTACAGTAGTTCGAAGGCCTGTGTGAGAGGGGACAGTGGAACAAGTGCAAATGCACTTGGAGAAATCGTGTCCTTTTGGGAAATGTGAGGCCGCCTGCGGAAATATCACTTAGCGCACTGTTAGGGACAACGTGTGAGATTCTTCGTGCGTCCAAAGGGGGACAATGACAACATGCTCCATAACCAGTTCCTTGTGTCTGTGCAGCCTGACTGCTGTGATGTGGAGTGACACAGCTTCACTGAAGATTAACAACTCTGATGTGTCTGACAGCCTGGTTCTGGGCCCATGGAAAGAGGGTCTCCGGAGTGTCAGGAGCCCTGTCCTCCTAATGCTGCTGCCCCTTCGGAGCTTTAGCTGGAGAGGAGGGTGAGTGAGGGATGCAGAAAGGGGTGGAGATAAATGTGTTTTTCTAAGTAATTTCCCTTTAATTAAAAATGTGTTTTGGATTTATATTTATTTACACTTGAATTATCAAAATGTTCCCTTGGAAGAATTTTTTCCCTTTGAGGCATCTTAACTCACCCTCCCGGAAGCCACATCTTGCCATAAGTAGAAAAACTCCACACCAAGAAGCCAGAGTTCTGTTCCACACTCTAACCCTACAATTTTGTGTGGGTTTGAAACTTGGCAAAATGCAAGATCCCATCCCTAATCACAATCCATAATAGTACAGTGTGTGACAGCGGGGACAGAAGAAGGACTGTCCTGAAATATACCAGTCCGTCCCCGCAAGTCTGCTGTCTGCCTTTTATTGTTCCCTGTGCCGATGGGTCCCAGCGCCGGACTTGGCTTCCAGCTGGATCCTTCTCTGTCCCTGACAGATTAGATAAACGCAGATTTTTGGAGGCTGCACACAGCATATCTCGTATTTTACAATTACTGATCCAGTTCCCGAGGTTCAGCCCAGTTCCCGAGGTTCAGCCCACTCCCAGCTTGCAGTTGTTCTCAGTGGGCACTTAGAACCAGAGCCCAGTTTATCTCCACTCTGCCCACTCAGCTGCCTGTGGAACCCGTGGAGTTCCTCACCCAGGAGACAGTGTCCCTTATGAATGCTCCTTTCCCAGGGGCAGGGGTCAGAACAGACAAAATGGGCTCCACACCTAAACTCACTAGGTTGGGAAGCAGAAAGGTTTTACGCGAAGCCATTGCAACTGGGAGAGACGTCCTCTTCCTTTCTGTGGGGCTTTGATGGAGGAGCCTGGGTAAGGGTGACGCGCTCTCCTCACTTTGATAGTTTGGATTCCTGTAAATGTGGCACCACCCAGCCCTTTAGATAACGATGTACTGATGTACTCCACCCTGGGCATGTCTGGGCTGAAGCCACGTGGGTTATAGCCCAGGCCCTTTACATCTTCTCATGTGTGCGTGGAGAAGGCCGGGCCATCACAACAATGAAAATCAGAAGAGCAACTTTCAAAGGCATTTGATAGCTCTCGCCCTGTAGCCTGAGCTACTATCTCCGGGACACGTTATAATTGTGGTGAAATTATAGATGACCGTCTTACTCAGACTTCCTATAGTTAACCTCTACCATTACACGCCTATATTTGGACTAGTCCACCGTGCTACTTGGAGGAAGGCCACTTGCCCAATGCTTGCCATGGAGTTATAGGAGAAAAAGAGCAACTTTCATGATAATTCTCATTTCATAAAGTGTCATGTTATTTATAGAAAAATGAGACAGTCAAGTGTGCTTTCTTTTAAATCTGGCCTTTACTGCACCCTATAATTTATGGTAATATAATAAGTGATTTGGAAATAAAGATTTGAGACAACGTTTCAGCATTAGTGTTTTTAAGACAAAACAAACATTCAAAATAAAACTTAAACCACCAAAGTGAACTCTATCATTAAATGCCTACTTTTTGCTAAATTTGCAGTGATGGAAGCTCACAATCTCAAACTCTTCAATTGTGACTTCTTACAAAGTAAAAATAATTCTATTATTTTCTGTGGTATGAGGGCATTATGGCTCATTATTTTTTTCTCTCCCCAAAGTCCAAGTAGATTTGCATCAGCTGCTATTAAATGGGATTAATGAACTTAGAGGAATTTAAATAACAGTATGGGATTTCAGAGATGAACAAATGGCCTATAATATTTCAGGCTCCTGATTCTGAATTATTTCAGCTTTGTCTCATCAAGGCTCATTGAATCTTATTCCATTGCTCATATATAAATCAGTCTGAACTTTTTAGCTTGCATGAAATAAATTCAATTCAAAAGCTCCTTTCCTGCCCATGGTATGCAATCTCCTAACATAGTACTGTGCCAAAAATAAATGTGAGAAATACTGTAAATAATAAATGTCGGACAGTTCAACTGAGATCATTAACAACGTGAAACAACTCTCTCACCTTCATCCATTACTTTTTGTGTCATTTAGGAGGAGGACGCTGCACTTCCCAAAGCCCAGGCTGTGGGGTAAACTGATAGGAGGAGAAATGCCTGAGGTTAAGAACTAAAGGAGACCTCTGTCCACAGTTCCTCAGACCCCCCTTTCCTGTCTAGATGGGCCACTCTAAAATGTTTCGCAGCACTCTATGCTTATTTTACCTTTGCACTCTTAAGTTATTCGTTTGTCTTGCCAGCCTTTGGCATAGATAGCAGAAACTCATGAACGAGTCCACCAGCAAATCTGGTCTTACACACAAGCTCTGAAGGTGATTTGTAGGAAACTTGTGCTACAAAGGACTGGGGAGGTTGTCCAGAGACACAATACCTCAAATCACCTTCTTGCCCCCTTATGTCACAAGTAATTAGAATGCATGCAAAGAGCCGAACAACTAAGACCCCACACGGTCCCCTAAGACTGGACTCTGTGGTTGGCAGGTGTGCAGCGCAGGCACACCCCGGGCACAGACCAGAAGCGCAGCATCTTGCTCCACCAGAATCTGCATCTTAACGCACCCCCAGTGGTCCATATGCACACGAAAGCTTGAGGCGCATGTTCTAAAGCATTTGTTCCCGGCATGCAGGCTACAGACCACCTTACCAGCACCACCTGCGTTGCTTCTTAAAAATTCCTGTTTTGCTCACCATCTGGGTCCCATTTAGAGCTCTGTAATCAGAATTTCTGAGGGTGATGCCCAAGAATTTGCATTTTAAACAAGTGTTATAGGTCCTCACTGCTCTAAATGTGGTCCAAAGACAGGATCAGAATTACCAGCAGCTTGTTAGAAATCCAGGCTCTCAAGCCTCACCTCTCAGGGTCTGTAGCTCAACAAGAGCTCCAGGTTAGGCTGCCTATGTACATTAAATTTTGAATATCTTTGCTCCATGCTATTATGGTATATACTAAACTTAAAAAGTAAATTTCTTTACATAGTATTGTTCTATTCATGGAAGAGAGCTGTTGAAATGCTCAGTTTCCTGTAGCTTCAAATGGGAAAAAAAAAGCAAAAATTTGGCTCAACCATAAGAATCACTCTGAACAACTGCAGGGCTTGATACAAACCCGTGACTGGAGTTCATAAACCACAGGTAGAAGTATGTAAAATGTTTAAATCAAGCTAGGCAACTGTAAAACCTGCCTTGCTCCCCGGAGGGATTCGCCCATCTACCCCTTTAGGGCCTGGCTTTGGGATTTCCGTACTGGCAGTGGTGGAGCAGAGCTAACCCAAGCCCAACCCCTGGTTGCAACCTGTGTCCTTTCTCTGTCCAGTGCCAGCCCTGTCCTGCACAAGAGGCCTTCAGTCTGAGCTTGCTGGTGCCCAGTCCACACTTGGTCAGCACCTGGGCGTAGGGAGAGGTTTGGACTCAGTCACTGTGCTCTCCATCCAGACAGACCCAGGAAAGTGTCCTGTGCCTGCGAAGGAGTGGCCTGAGTCTCTCAGGAGTCCTCCGCAGCTCCGCCTCTAAGCTCTGTTAGGAGACAGGACAGAGGACGAGAGCCGGGGGGCATTCCCCTGGGCAGCACAGAGCCGTGCCCCATGCGGAGGGTCCTCCTCCTCTGGTCTGGGGGAGGAACTGCAGGCAGTAAGTGCTACTGGGGACATGGTGAGGACACCACACCGGGAGGCCATGTTGGATCTAGATCACAGCATGGAATCGGAAACTATGCCCTTCTGCTTTCACTGCTTGGATCCATCACTTATTCACGGGGCGACGATGGCCGCATCGCTGCCCTCAGTTCTGTGGTCAGTGAAGGAGAGGAGGCACTTGTTCATAACACAGGGAGAGTTTTAGATAAAAGAAGCTTAACCAGTGATACTTCTGGTACCTGTGTGAGCATGGCCTAATACGGGTACAAGCTTCTGCCAAGAAGAGGTAAGGGGAACGTCAGAGCCCACGTTAACTCATGCAACAGAAAATAGGGAGGATCCCAATTGTGGAAATGTAGATAGCACCAAAAAGGGAAAGTAGTGGGGCTTGGGAGCAGGGGTTGGGAAGAGCGGGAGCTGGGAATCTGAGGAAGGAGGAACCAGAGAATCCCAAGGAGGCAAAAGAGTAAGGAATGCTAATGAGAGGCTGAGGAGTGAGGAAGGAAACTCTGCTTGAACTTTGCCGTGGGTAGGTGACAGGCGATGTGACCTCAGACAACTCGGCAGAGTCGGGAGGACGGCTGGGGGAAACGAGAGTTTGGAAAGTACTGATTTCACTTGCAAGACATCCAGTTCTAAGAGTAAAGGGGGAATAGAGACAGATGGTCTCTTCAGGGAAGACAGGATCACAGGACACAGTCTGGTCTGCCTTGTTTTCAGATGGGGGAGTGCTTTCAGCTCACACTAACAGAAAACCCTCTAGGGTGCCACGTCTGATGCTATTAGGTAGTGGGGGAAGGCAAAGGTCAGAGGAACGAGGAAGGAAAAGAAGGTGGAAGTGGCACAGTAATATCCCAGAGAAGCAGAGGGAGTTTGACCCCAGCAGTGGTAAAACTATGGGATGTTTCAGGGAATTTTTCTGAGTCATTGTGTTTACTCTGTTAAGAACAAAGAGATTTATCTGTTGAGGTTGAGGAGGGTGGGAATGGAGCAAGCAACAGAAAGTCGTCTACAGAGCACTAGCCATTGAAAAGTGAAATAGCTTTTACAGGTAAAGTCCCACTTTGGACTTGGTTATCTGGGAATGGCTGGGTGGGCGGGCTTTTCTATGACATTGATTTTGGAGATAATGGCCTCGTATTTCCACCGTCTGGGCAGATACTACTTATGGAGTTTAGATGCTTCCCTAGAGCGATGAACTGTCACCATAGTTCATGCCTTACGATAGAAACTAAACAAGGCTTTTGGAAAGGGAGAAGCAATGTTTTGCATCAAACTTCATGACATGCCACGCTGCTAATGCGTTTTGAATTCCACACTCCAAAACATCTGGCAAGGCTCCCATGATTCATACATCCATTGAGGGCTTCTCGCTCCAAATTTAGTTAAATAAATTGTTAAGAATGTGTTTTTATTGTATAAACATGAGTTTCAAATAAGTCCAAATACTCTTGGAAATTTCAAACATGAATCCCATAAATAGTTCTCGATTTTGACTGTAAGGGTCTTAGGGGCGAAATGATTATTTGACAATGATTTTAGTACAAAGACCATACCACTGAGTCGTTGCTCTCCGTTCACCAATGTGAACACGATTGGCCAAACAGGAAATCTCCGTAATCAATAACTGATATTTAACATGGCTTTTTTCGGTCCTACAAGGAAATATGTATTCACTCAAAATATTTTGTTGTGTTTTGAGTAAATTTTAAACCTTGAAACTTTTGGCACTGTGCCTAGAGTAATTGTTTCCCAGCAAAACATTTTCCATAACAATAATTAACTTCAAATTTATGAAAGTGTTAAGGACGTTTTAACATTAAAACGATAATTAGCTATGAGGAAGCTAATTTCCAATTTACTCAAGAGGCCCAGTTTATAAATTATTTTAAATTCATTTTTTCACAGAATCTAGAGTCGCACTTCTCAAACTTCAATGTACACACAAATGCCCTCGCATATGCTGATAAGAGGCAGACTTGGACTCAGCAGGACAGGTAGGACCTGAGATTTTGCCGGGGAAGCCACTGTCGAGGCTGCTCTGCCCTCTGGGAAGGCGGGATCCAGCCCATGGAAACGCACAACCTATGATAGTTTAGGGAATGTCTTTTAGGTCCGTCCTCAGGCAAGCACGGTGCTAATAAAGGAGAGGAGATGCTCCAGCTTGCGGTTATCTGCTCAGCACCTTTTGCGGATGCTCTTCTGGAAATGGCAACTGTGGGCGAGCGTCACCAAGTCCCAGACTCGCAGCACCTTCCTAGCGCTCAGAACGCCCCAGCTCCACCGCACTCTCTGCTGGGGGAGCAGGCAGCGCCTCAGGAGTTCGCAGCTTCAGAGCCCAGCCAGGGCAGCCCCAGGCCAGAGAAAAGGAACAGGTTCCCCTGCATCGTCCTGTGGAAAGGTGTCTCTGAATCCCTCCAATGTTTCCTAGACTCTCTCTCAGCATGATCCGCCCACACGCGGGACTACCTGCCGGCCCATGGCCACGTGGCCCTGCTGAGCTGTCCCCTCTGCTGCTCTCTCCCAGGGCAAGTGACACTGGCCTTCCCCGTCTCTACAGAGCGCCCAGGTCATGGCACTGTTTCCTTTGCCTTTTCCATCACTGGCACCTGCCGATGCCCAGCTAGTCCCTGCTTACGCTGCTGTCCAGCCCAGCTCAGAGCTCACTTCCCCCTGGGGCATCCCTGAAACCTGCCTAGGTCAGCTCTCCTGCACCTTCTCCCACACCAGGCACTGAAATCTGCGTCTATGCGTTCGGGCTTCACTTACTAGCGTCCCCAAACTCCAGCCCTCAAAGGTAGGGAGGAGATGTGTTCTGTTCCTCGCTGCCTCCGCTGCCAAGCGCAGCTCTGGCTCGGGATTGGGCTCCCTCTGGCAGAGTCAAGAGCTGAGGAAGGGAAGCCTGGCTGCTTCCTTGCAGGAGAGCTGTGCTTTGCACTTCTGTGGAGCCCACTGACAAGTGTCGGTGATGCTCTTACAACGCCACAGTGTCCAGGCAGCATCTGACAGATGCTTCATCCTCACAGCTGGACACCAGTTATCGTGTCATGGGACTCTGGAATGAAAGTGCTGAAAGGGGTCTAAGTTTACAGGGAAAAAACATGAGGGAGAGGAGGCCGACTTTAATGTCACTGAATTAAGTTCCAAAGGCTTTTTTTTTTAAGATTAAAAGATTTATTTTTATTTTTTTATTTCAAAAAGAAAAAAACAAGATTTCAAAACAAGATAACAGGAGGATAATAATGGTTACTACATTGTGTGTTATCTTTAAATTAGTTAGAGTACAAGATGTTGGCATTTAATTGTCCAAATGATATTAGTATAAAAAATTTTATTAGTATGTTGGGACCACAAACTATAAATTGAGTCTAGGGGACAGCCAAGGCTGTCCTTGTCCTGCCCTTTGAGCCACATTGGAACTGAGGAACTCCCTGCTCTGTTCTGGGCACAGCTGGAAGCCCTGGGGCTACTGACTGCCGTGGGCTCACAGGGCAGGATAAGACCTGCTGGAGAGGAGAAGGCACCTGGGCAAACTACGGCTTCCTCCTGCCCCTGTCTCGTCCTGGCAAGACTGCTCTGCTTTTCTTCCTGGCCCACCCCCGTCACCATCACTCTTCCCGGAAGCACCCACTGCCCTTCACCCACTGTCCTTGACCAGATGTAATCAGTAAACACGGAGGTTCTGGCTGCCTCGTGGCCTTTTGGTCCCCGTGAACAACTGGTCATCCCGGATCCCTGCTGCATTACTATTTTATCTCTTGTTCTTTTTTCTCATCATGCAACCTAACTCTGGGCAGGAGACTGGGGACTCACTACAGGGGTCCCCAATAACAGGTACCATAGAAAGAGTGTCCGATATTAGTAACCATTTCAGTACATAGTAAGTGCATTCACTGTGAGGAGTTGGTATGTGTACCCGTCATACCTTCTTCTTATGTCTCCTTCCCCTTCTGTCCACCCCTCCTCTTGGTCTCCCTTCCCTGACTTACCACCTCGTGATCTGCTCCCTCGTACATGTCAATATATGAACGAGGGAATCTTCATAAAAAGGCAAAAAGGTATTTTATCTAGCTTTGTATCTCACTGACTACACAATACACATCAAAATACACAATAAAGACCAATAGCTAATAACGGTAAGTTTGATAGTTTAGACTATCAAAATAAGACACCAGCTGTTCTCCCCAATTCATCTTTTTTAATCTTTACCTCCATCAACCCTGGACTCCTACAGATTTAGAGCACCAGAGTGCCACAGCCAAAGTTACTTATCAACTCCTTTATATGTTTTTGCTGACTGAGTTATGTAATAGTTCTTTGGGCTAAAAGTTCCTTTAAGTTTTATAGTTTCCAGGGGCCAAGGGAATCCTATCTACGATTCCTTCCAGAACCCCAAACATTATATAGAAATAAGTATTGCTTACTAACTTTGGCACCAGCAAAAAGAAGATCAAAAAGTGTAACTTTACCCAAGAGTAGAATCCGTTTATTCGTTCTTTCTTGGCTTCTCAGAGAGATTTCCTAAATTTGAAATTGATAGTAGGTACTAATTATTGAACTTAGGACTCGCTTTAGCTTCCACACAGCTCTTTATCTCTTCACTGTAAAATAAAGAGCTGCAGGGAAGTCCATTTGTGTGAGTGGCTCACCCCGAGAGTCAGCGTTCAGGGGGTTCAGGGAGGCTGACGAGGGAAACACAGGATTCCACACGCGAGAAGCCTCTAAGGAACGTGCCAAAGCTTCATCTGCCACTCCGTGACAACCTCAGACTAATGAAGACATTCCTGAAGGGACTTGGGAGTTCAGCAAGGCTTGTTATTAATTTCTCAAACTGCGTTGGCCTGGTGAACCACGGGCTTTGACTACAGAAGGTAGGGAGCATGGGCTGCAGCCAAACGCTGTCACGGAGAAGAAACGGCTCCGACAGACGTCAATCTGTTCCCGTTCACAGGGCTGTCTCTCCGCTCCCTCTCCTTCCAGTTATTAAGCAACAGTGTCAGTCACGGCCCGCTCCTCTTCTCTCTTTTTATTAATGATTTAACATGGATATGTCATTACTGCTCTATACATCTTTATGCAGATGGCTCGACTGTGCATTTTAATGGCAAATCTGTTTCGCACTTAACTACTGAACTGCAAAAAGACTTTGGCAGACTGGTTCCAGGAAAACAAACTGGTTTTCAAAGCAGCAAAAACTAAAACAATGCTTTTTGGCTCTACTGCTCACTGGAGTTTGAATAGCGATTACTTTAAAAGCCAGAATGATCTGAGAAAATGGCTTTATTAGAGACAATTTTAAAACATTAGGTTCCACTTGCGTTTATGATAACAAGTGCACTGTACATTATTTTCTGGAGAACTGGACTGGAACACAGGAAGGAGTTATAGAAATTTTTTTCAAACTGCTTGAAATGTTTCTCATCACCTACTTAGTACCAATGAAACTGTTTCTTCCATTCAGTTTTCTAAAGACCGGTCAGAAAAAATAACTTGGTCCTAGAAATCTTAGTGTGTAATATACATGCTCAAAAATTGTAAAGTATGTGTACCAAAATAATTTAGTATTAAAATAGAAAGCACTTAAAAGAAGTATAAATTGGGGTGGCATAAAATGGCATATTTATATTCTAAATAAAATGATTTAAAGACACAAATATGGAAAAATCAAACAATGATTACTTGCACTTTTCTGTGTATCTCTCATTTCTCTCCATATTCTATATATTGTGTATATTTCAATTAGAATTTCTTTAAAACTAATAGGTTTTAAATTGTTAAATCCTATTTACTGGTCTTAATTTTTTAAAATATTAAATTTTGGACATTTTGTTCACTGCAGAAAATATGTGGAAAAAATTTAAAACACTGCATAATCTCACTACCCAGAGTATTTTTTTCTTCTTTACATTTCTGCTTGTGTAATCTACAGACTAGAAATATACTTTAAATGAACACCATAATAAGCTAAAAGACAGAAAGTTTTATACTAATCATCCAGCCCAGATATCTTCAAACCTGTATTAATCTTGAGATTATTTTATTAAACAAAAATTCAAAATGTAAAACCGATCAGAGGCTCTGCCTGGAGCAGACGGGAAAAGCAGAGCCTTACCTGCTTCCTCTATGTCCTTTTGTTTCCCCCTGTTTCCTGGAAGAGCAGGGGAGTCATGTTTCTGGCTTAGTTCCTTATGTCACAAGTAAGGAAAAGCTCTTTTCTGAATAGTTATAGACTTCCCAAGCCAATACAGCTAATAAAAGAAAAGTGAGCTGGATGTGGTGCAATCCTGTAATCCCATCACACTGAGAGGCTGAGGCAAGGGGAACTCAAGTTTAAGACCACTTTCAACAACTTAGCGAGTTAGCTGAATTTTGTATCAAAAAACCCCAAAAAAACCCAGACTCAGGATTTAGCCCATGGTTTGATCCCTGGCT
>NW_004955403.1:2189161-2329194 GCF_000276665.1 Chinchilla lanigera
TCTCTCTCTCACACACACACACACAGAAAAAAAGAAGGAAGATAAGTTTGTCAAATATATGTCAAGTATTCATTGAAGCATTGGATTATCACAGGCTCCTCACCTGCAAATCAATATTTTGGTATGGAAAATACAATCACTGCCAGTGCAGGCCCCCTGACGTGGACAGGCCCTGAGGGGTGATGGCCCCAGAGGAGCAGGACCCAGATCACCCAAAGTTTTCAATCTGAAAGCTGGAACTTTCAGTCTAATATCTGGTTTGACAGAAGATGTGACCCAAAAGGTCACAAAATTTTTCGCTGTTTCCTCCCAATCTTCTGGCACTCTACAGGCAAAAATCACTATTTGCATGACAACAGTCTATGCAGTAAAGGAAAAGTTATGGAACACATGACCATCTTGGAGTCCGTTGTGCACATATGTAATCTAACTTAGTTTGAATCCAACAGCACCTTGAAATTGCATAAAAGATCTGGTTTACTTTTTTTTTCCTCTCCTTTTGGTTTTGGGCTTATGATAAAAGGATGATTTACTATGTCAAACACATACATGTAATAAAAATAAGGTATAGATACTGTTAGCCTGAAATTATGTGTTTCTAAGTATTGAAAAAGGGTGTGGTACTGAGAAAAAAAAAAGCCCTCAAGAGTCCCCACAGAAGAGTGGTCCCCCAAGACAGCACTCGAAATTACAGAATGTTACATTACAGATGGTAAGTCATCTGATCTGTATTTCTCTGACTAGTGATCATGTCTCCAAAGATGAAAATGCATTGCTGCTTGTTAAGAAAAGAAATAGGGAGCAAGGAAAGTGTCAAGACACTGCCACCCTTCCGTCACTGCCGACCACAACTCCTTGTACCATCCACCCACCGTGGCGCTGCTGCCGCTCTGAACGTAAATCAAGAGCGAGCTTTTGCAGGAAGAGTATACATACTTTTAAAAGCATCACTTAAAGCATTCTTTCATGACAAAGTGTAATGTCACTTCTGTTTCACTATAAATAAAGGGAATGAAGGATAAATTCTTAGCGTCAAGTTACCTGCCAAAATAAACATTGTTTGAATTTATCAGAAGTGATTTAGTGCCATGATTAGGATGCTCTGATGCGCTGAGTTAGTTGGTCTCATCTTTTTATGGGCTGCATTGACTTCTATCCCTTCATCACCCTCAACTTGTGTCATGGAGGCTCGGCACAGTGGGATAAATCTCCAGGGGATGCTGTGATGAATTGGTTTTGCAAAATGCTTCCGTTTTTTTATTTCCATGTATATATCATCCCCCCCATGCCCAGGAAAGCAGTGGGCAAGAACAGTGTTCTAGATCTGCAAACATTTTTTTCTTTAAATTTCCAGTAATTTATCAGATTTATTTACCTTGATGTAGCACCTACTGTGTTGCAGGCACTTTGGGGACTGATGACCCAGTAAACACAGCAGAATAAGCTCCTGCCCTCACCTGGCGGACTGTCACTGGCAAGCAAACGCACATGAGGTCCGCAGTGTTGTTTTAAAAATCAAGCAAAGGATGAATGAGAGTCGAATGTCACTGCATGTCCTCCGGTCAGAGAGGTCAGCCTTCTGAGACAGAGGACGCCCAGGCCAGTCTGGGGGAAAGAAGCCACCAGCGTGAGAACAGAGCCCTGGACGTTATCAGAACTTTGAGAAACTGATTTTGCAACAATAACGAAGGTGATCAGAAGGCTTTCTGAAAAAGTACACTTTTGTTAGGATAAATGTATAATGCAACTTCACTTATTTAAAGTAATAGCTTTATTGAGATAAAATTCACATACCATACAGTTGCCCATCAAATGTAGAGTGCAATGTTTAAAAAAATATCCACAGAATTGGGTAACCCATCACAATCAATTTCTGTATTTTCATCATCTCAAAAAAGGAAACTCATACCCATTCCTGATTTCTTTCCCGAGTCCTCTGAGACTTAGGAAACAATTAACCTACTTTCTATCCTTATAATTTGCTTTTATCTTGGCACTTATTTTAAATGGAATTGTATACTACATAGTTCTCTAGAAATGTCTTTTTTTTTCTTAACATGAAGCATTATTTCTTTCACAGGGGTTCTAAAGCTTATTCATGGTATAGCACATAGTAGGGATATTAAACCCTGTAGCCAGGGTGGGGAATAGCCTGGTGGTTCCTCAAAAGGTTAAACATGCAATTGCCATCTGACCAGCAGTTCTACTCCTAGATATATAATATTCCAAAGAGAAATGATAATAAGAATTCAGGTACTGGCATGTTTGTTCATAACTACATGATTCATAATTGTCAAGAGATATAACAAACCAAATATCCATTAACTGATGGGTGAGAAACCAGAATGTGCTATGTTCATGCAAGATAATATTATTGGGCCATAAAAGAACACATTACCGATACATGCTATGATATGGACGCAACTTTAATTTTCAGGGTTTAAACTCACAAAGGATTCTTAAATGCTGAGATAACTGGCTTTTTGGAACTAATACGATAATTAGACATATACTTCAAAGGATGATACTAACACATTGCATATAGAAGATTCCATGTCCTGCATTTTTGAAAACTGTGCAAGGTAGCAATGCTGTCTTCAGAAACCAAACCTGCAGGCTACTTGTTTTCATGGTCAGGAAACTGCTGTAAAACAGTCTGTCTGAACATTCAACTCCTTCCTAGCTACTGAGCAAAGGTTATGCATTGTTATGTCATTTTTACCAAAAGGTCTGCACATCAAGTACACCTCCATTTCTTAAGGTGAGCACCACTTTTGAAAATAAGACAAATAACTCACTTTGAAGGAAATTGCAGAAAAACATTCAAATATATCAGTGAATATAATTGGTTCATGCTTTTTGTTCAGATTATTACTGACAGGAAAATATATCATGTTATAATGTAACGTATATACATTTTAAAAGTGTAGCTATGTATGTTATTCTCACTTTGCATATTTTCTTCTTCTTTGAGAAACACTACAAATGTTAAATTTGAGGTTTATCACTATAGGCTCCAAATAGAACTTACCATAATTTTGATTAATTAGTCAGTTTACTGTATATACATATTAGTCTAGACCTATGAATACATTAAGACACAAGTTCCATGCAAATTTGTTTGCTTTTCAGAGTAGTCCGTGTGGATAGATCCTTTGTTTTAACCCCAGGCTCCTTGGCGAAGACACCTTCAACATCCAGTGAAAACACCCTTAAAAGAGCTGGATTTATGGTGCCTGGGGACTGATCGTCACACTGGCAAACATCCAGTCACGCCATTAAAATTTAGAGGCGGATCTTCTGAAATGAGAGAATAAAATCTTCTTTGTGTATAAATTGTTTTATTAGATAATGTGTTGATACTGCAATATTTCAGTTGAGGTAGAAGGCAGTTTAATTAATATGTGGGTAAAAATACCTATAAATCTCAATGAGGGTAAAACCCACCCCCATGCTAGCTGCGTCTGAGCCAGGCTCTGACAGAGCAGTCCTTGAGCCAGACCTTGCAGCGGGACCAGTGCTAAACCTGTGACTTGTTCGGAGATAAAGTTCCATTAAGCCCTATGCTCCAGTAGAGTAATCTCAGGAATGAAAAATAAAGTTTACATACCTGGAATTAAGTCCTCATAACACCAGATCTGAAATGGCAACTTACTGTCTGGCTTTAGGAGTGGCTCAGTGGTCTTGGTACCACACGACCCTTCTGCTGTTTGAAACCATGTTCTGAAGAGGGATTTTACTGTTTTCTAACAAGGCAGCATGAGAGGCACTGGTTCCCGGAAGTCACGAGTATTCCATGGCTAAATGGTTCACCTATGACCACGAAACCGTCAGAGGTCTTGAGTTGGAGCCATTTCTCCCAAATTTCTGGAGTTGGAAGGAAGACGCACTTGCACCGCTCACAAGTGGTCATTTTGATTGGTTCCTTTCATCACTCACATCAACTGGACCTCAGTTTTCTCTCCAACAGGTTAGAAAACAAGGACATCAGATTAATCACAGGGGTCCTATATTTATCGGACAAATTAACTTATTAATATTTTATTAATTCAAAATGTCAGATTTTGTTTCAAGCTCCTACATTCATATCCACTCTCCTCCAAAGAAAAATTACATTTTAAAAATCACCTATCACAATACAAATGTGTTACTAGGAGGCCCAGTCTCAGGACAGATAATTTTGGATGCTGGAAGATATGGTATGATAAAAGTCAGGGGGAAGGGGTCTCTGCAAGAGAAATAATTGGTTAAGAAATAGCTTTAATTAAATAAAGCTGAGCAGAGTGCAAAGGACAATTAAAATATATTTATTTTCAAAGTAGATGGACTACGAATTAATTTATGAAGAAAGTAGTACCGACACTTTAAAGTCAGGATAACTACAAACCTGAGAACAAGCTGTCTCTTCTGTCCGTTCCCATTGCTGTAACCTCCAACCAGGACTGTCCCCTTATTTCACACCTGATCACTACACCATTACCCATCGCCCGTCCAACGCCCAAGTCTCGTCTCTGGTCTCCCCTAGAGCTGTCCATCGGCTTCCCTACAATGACTTCAAATGCCCACCTTCCCTGTGTTACTTCTCTCCGATGGATCCCCACTCTGATGTAACTAACTGCACTTTGTACCCTTCATGTGGAATGTTGGTCTCAGGGGTCTACCTAAACTTTGGAGGTCTAGGTACCACAGTCACTCATGCTTTGATGTCTCCACTCATCCCTCACTAAGAATGTTCCTTTTCTCTTTTGCTGCAAGTCCACTTAAATTCACCTCCGAGTTTCCAGATTGAATTCTGTATGCCCAAAACATTCTTGGAATATCCATTCCATTCCACTTCCTGACACTTCATTCCACTGTGCTCTGCTATTTGAACTTATTTAGAATGTGCAGAACAAAGGCCAAGGATGAGAACACCTACAGGGCCCACGGACCAGGGCAGGGCTCGCACGACTGAGGCTGGTAGAACAGAGGAGACAGGAGGGAGGTCAGGAAGAACCTAGCGTCCATGTAGGGGACAGAGAGCTGACCGTTGCTGTGTGGAAATGCCCACTGCTGCCTGATTTTCCAAAAGGAAATTCAAAAATCTAGATTTTTTTTTTCCCCTGGAATATCCCCATGTTTAAAACACTATTGGCCAAACAAAATATGTCTTCAAGTCTGCAGTCTGAATGTGCCTGAAAGACCGTGAGCTTGTGATCTCTGGATCTAGAACATTTGCAGTTTGTGTTCTAGGACGGAATGTGTACACATACACATGCATACACATTCAAGGTTGCTTCTTGAGCGATAAAGAGGTCGTGAGTTTTCCCTGAGCTCTGGGAACAGTTTTCGTGTCCTTTAAATAAATAGTCCAATGCAAAATGTATGAGCAAACCACTTAGCGCCTTGGTGAGCTGTAGTGCATGTGTGAAGATGTCACAGCACGCTGTCGTAGGCGAGCCTCATTAGGAAGTAGTCACATAGGGGCTGGGGATTTAGCTCAGTGGCAAAGCACCTGCCTGGCAAGCGCAAGGTCGTGAGTTCAGTCCCTGGTACCGGAGGAAAAAAAAAAAAAGGAAGTAGTCACAGCACCGTCCTCAGCAACAGAGATCTGTCTCCTCTGACGACAGCAAGGTCACAGGTTTTTACTGAGAGAAAAGTCATATTAGATCATATATTTAAATACCGCCTTGATTTATTACCGTTAATACGTAAGTCAATTTGTGTCTGTCAGCTGATGTCAGTCTTGTCACATTTAGTAATGTGGGGTAGATTATGTTATTAGTCCCAGGTGCTTTACAAATTCCATATTCCAACCTGAACTGTTCCCTTGAGACAGACCTTTTTTGGAAGGTAAAGAAGCCAGCCAACCTGGTGGAATTTGGCATGTGTTTTTGTCTATGCTATTGGTATTTTGCTATTATTCTTTTATTATTGTTATTATTATTCTCTTTAAAATAAAATGAAACCAAAAAAAGATTCAGTTAAGTAATTTAGTATATAATTTAAGTAGTACAGTGTTGTCTACTATTTATGACAAATCTTTAATTTGATACATTCATATTTCTAATAAATAGCTCAAAGGTCCACCCCCAGCTCATCACCTGTGCAGAGTTTAATAATCAGGATCATGGATAGGTTCATGTCAGAGGATGAGGCTGGCTATTTTCTGTGGAAAGGTTTCATAAATATGGGTTTCTAAGAGAAAAATGGGATTCTTCTCTGGCCATGTGCTGTGCTGTGTGATGACAGCAAGAGGAAAATGACGCCGAGAAGTCGTGATACGCCTGGTACTTAGAGAAGAGCAGAGAGGTGGTGGCCAGCTCGGACATGGAGAGGGTCAGGGCCAGGAAACACAGCCTCCAGGCCGGCCAGCATGTCCCAGACCAGGATCTGGGGACCTGCAACCAAGGAGGCAGGGAGGACCGCGCTGGGGCCCGCTGGTAGACAGCACAGTCCTGGCCTGCAGTGGGACCAGCACCGCAGGGTTCTCAGTGTTGAGGCCTGACTGTGCCTTGGGCCTCTGCAGCAGCGACAGTGCAGAACAAGGGGACGGGATGCAGCTTAGAACACGGGCATGGGCTGTGGAGGACAACGATGGTCATCTCGCTGGCCCTGGGGAAGGCAGCACCCCCAGCTAGCAAACGTCCCCAGCTTGCATATGAGTGGCTGGCACCCCTAGGTACATTGAAGGACAGGAGGCGAGTCAGGGCTGGCTCTGCTCGCAGATTGTCCCTAGCAGTAGGCAAGGTCCGTGGGGGTTCAGAGATGCTGGGAAATGTCCTCTCGCCGCTGCTCCTCCCAAGATAGCGCTCCTCACGCTCAAGTCTGCGTCTCACCACTCATTACAGCTACATTTTAAGTTTTCTTCCTTCATTCTTTGCCTTTTGATGCTCAACATCTGCTACACTCAAAAAGCCCAGCTCTTACAAACGAAAGCTTTGGCTTGCTGACGTGGGAGACCAGAAGCTCAACTCTTATTTATTTATTTATTTTGTTACACAAGCCTAGAGCTGCCCAAAGAAATGAGTTCTGCCAGTCAAATAGAGAGGGCACCTACCAGAATATATAGAAAACAAAAGCATAATAACCACCATGTTTACAGCACTGCAATGTTGCTGTTCTTTGCTGTATTTTCATGGGCCTCAGGGACGGGGCACATCTTAGTTGTCTTTACTCCCCTGCCTGGTGGAGTACCAGATACACACAGGGGTCTTTCACTTCATGAGTAAACACTTCGAACAAGGCTGCTTGTTCTAGCCAGGGTTTAGAAGGAGAAACAGTAATCATAAGTGCGTGTTTCTTTAACCCAGATTTTAAAAACTTATTACAGATGTATATGGAGAGGACCACCCCCGGGGAAAGGACCTGCCCCCTGCCATCCTGAGCTTGCAGTTGCCACCATGGCTTTTTTAATTCATCCTTTCTTCAAGGAGCACCCCTGTTGGCAAACAGGTATCAAACCAAAAGCTGACAGTCAACCCGGCCATCGGTTCAAGAAAAGGTGACTGTTCTCACCATAATCATCTAATCATCGCCTGTCATCTGGAAAATACTTCCCTGGCCTGTGGATTAAAGGCAGCTAGTGCCCAGCAGAGCCTGAGCCTCATGCCCTCGCACCTGTGCTGTATCACTAAGTGGTGACGCGTGTCAACTATGCAAGGCAGGGGCTCACTGTCACCCCCTCCCCTGCACTCCCCCCACATCTCTTCCACTTTCAGGTAGACGTTTTTCTCAACTTGAAACATTGGTTTCCCCGCATGACAAGAAGCCACAGTACGTCATTCCGTGTCTTGCTTACTTCACACAACATTATATTCACTATTTGGCTGCAGGAGACAAGATTTCATTGTTCGTTATGGCTAGATAATCCTCCATTGTGGATACATACTATATTTTCCTCATCTAGCTATCTCAAAATTTAACAACAAAAACAAGTAATTTGATTAAAAAATGGGCAAATAATCTGAGTAGACACCTCTCAATAGAAGAAATACAGATAACCAATAAATTTATGAAAAAATGCTCAATACCATTAGTAGTAAGGGGAACAGAAATCAAAACTGCAGTGAGACTCCATCTCACCCCACTTATCATTGAAAAACAAACAACCCCAAAATAGCAAACACTGTTGAAGATTCAGAGAGAAAGGGACTCTTATACACTTGGGATGGGAGTGTAAATGAGTATAGCTGCTATGGAGATTCTTCAAAAATCTAAAAATACCACATGATACAACCATTCTGGTTCCAAGTATACAATCAAAAGAAACGAAGTCAGCATACAGAAGACACATCTACGTGCCCACATTTTTCGTGGCCCTATTCACAATTGTCAAAATATGGAATCAGCCTCCTTACCTATAAACATTCAGGATCCCCCGGCCTTCCCCAGCAAACCCCAGTAAGGATGAGCTTACGTCACAAATACGAGTATTACCTTTCACAATGTAAACCAAGGCTGAGAAAGACTTTTATCTAAAGCATGAGAAATAAGGTAGCAGAAAGGCAATCACAAAAGGTCTGATGTTATTTCATAGACTGCAACTCCATCCTCACATCCTACCTTGAGGAGCCCTGGCCTGATACGGGAAGCAGAACCTGGGGACCTGAGAGTTTGGATCAAGGGCAAAGAGCTCCAGAAGAAGGGAGGACAAGCCTGACCATCCTTTGCCCCTTGAAGCCTTTGTATGTTATATCAGGCTTCTACTCAGGAAACAAAGTGAGAACACGTTAGAGGTACACATTTCCAATAGTATCTAAGTGAGTTCATTTCGTCACTATCTTGAGATTGTGTGAGTTGTGTGTGAATAGTCACACCTGCTTCCCCAGGCCCCTGGGTCTCTCACTAAGTGGAGCCTGAGCCTTCGTTCCTCAGCAGGCCTACTCCGGCACTGGGGATGCAGGTGAACACACATTTTGCGTCCTGTAGACCTGGATGATTCACTTGCTGCATGGCATCTGGCAAAGTCTGGAAGATCTCTAAGCCTCAGTTTCTTTACGTGTAAGCAGTGGCAGTGACCACCTCCTCCGGCAGGGTTATAAGAAGACTCATCAATGTCTCTTGCACAGCCTTGCAGGGACTCTTTTGCAGTGGCTGTGCCGTTCTTTGCAGCTCGGCAACACGCACCGTACAGAGGAGCTTAGCAGTGTTCTTCCAACTCAGAACTCTTGGCTGGGTGTTTCTTTGTCTAGCTTTTATTTTTTTCAACTCACATAATTTACTTTTAAGGTAAGGGGAAGTTGACAGCTTTATGAAAAAAAATCTGGGCATGAATTTTAATATTTAATTTACTTCCAAAATGCTTTAGAAAAAAATGACTTTTTTTTTAAGAAAAATTATATTCATATTGGGGTATGACTACTGATTCATGCAGTAAATAAGTTTATGTCTGTCGAGGTGAATAGAAATATAATGCATTGAAATATCTGGACACAGTCATGACAACAAGACTCCAAATTCTCTTTCTTGAAATGTTTGAATATTTGTGATTTTAATTTGATATTCACCTATCTTGAGGGAATGGCATCTTTTGATAAGTGAAAATGAGAGGGAGGTCTGTAGAAAAACACCACCTCATGTTTGTTAAAATTGGCTTAATTGTCAGTGTTAGTGCTGATGTGAAGTGAGTTCTGGTGCCATATGCATGATGTGAAGGAAACAAAGCCATCACGCACGGAAGAGGAAAATCTTGGGAGTTCTTTTCTTTTCTCCTTTTTTGAATTGGTCCGCTCTTTGAAAATATACTAATCACTAAAGACAATTACTTAAATGTAAAAATAATATACTTTGAGGTCATGATTTGTGAATCATAGAAATGTTTTAAAAAGTCCAACTGATAAATTATTAAGAATTTACACAAAGGTATATCTATAAATATATGTCTATGTACTTACGTCTATAAATGTAAATCTATATCTAAATGTATATCTATCAATATATCCTTGTGGAGCCACTATTTAAAATATGAAAACATAGAAATAACTTCAAAACCCTTGTTCTGGAATATCAGTTCAATGGACTGTGTTGTATGTCTATCTGATCAAAGACCATACTGCATCTAAAAATCCCTTTTTTAAACATTTGTAAATTATCGTAAATATTTACATTAAGTTATAATTCATTAATCCAGACACCGGAGTACCGAAGGCGAGTACACGCAGCACCACAGTGTTACGGATTTCCCCCACCCGGCAGCTAACGAAAGGTCCTCGCTGGGCAAGCGCAGGCCCCATGTGCAGCCTAGCAGAAGTCCCGTCATTTCCTTGTCTTCTATTTGAGGACAGAATCCTGTGGGTTTCTTAGGAATGCCATGCCCGCTTCTGCTGCCACCCAGGCTGCTGAGCTGTCCCTTGGAGACCTGTCTTTGGGTTTCTTACAGGCGGGTGCCCTGCCTTTTTGATGCTGAGGTGGAGAGTTCCCACCCAGTCTCTGTTGACCTGCGGGATGCACACACGGGAGCCATTTTGCCTGAACATGGAAGAGGTGCTGTCGTCTTGCTGAGGGCTGGCAGGCTGCTGGCTCCAGCCCTCTCACTTCACCCCCGCTGTCATTGGTGCGGGTCTCTGCCATTGGTCATGTTTGGGCAGGTTCGGAAGGTAGAGAGATGCTCCTGGCATGAGTAATGTTCAGTCAGAGGCATTGAAACAAACTTTCTGGAGCCCATGTGGTTAATCCTGGAGGTCATTTTACACTCACTACTGTGCCTTTCCCCCAGCCTCCCAGACAACAGTCCTTGGTCACGGCTTGGGGTCCAGCCATTAGAGGAAACTGTTGCTTCCACTAGCACCACCATATTCCTTTCATGAACTCCTCTGGGACTTTTCTGCTATCTGCCGCAGTCGATACTTTCAAAATATACTCATGGCATATATTTTGTCAACCTTGAACTGTAGACCATGGACTCAATGCATTTTCTCCCAAACTCTGGAAACTGGCAGTCAAGAATATCAGGATGAATTTGATGTTCTATAAAGATTACTTTAGTTCATATTTTCAATTCTGTTCTTTGCAGATAAGTCAAGGGGAGGGTATGTTTTGCAGGCCTTCCCCTCAATAACAGAAACTTCTTCATTTTGTATAAACTACACAAGCAAGATTCATTGCTGTCTTATTTTCCCCTCTTCTTTATATTGTTTTAGCCTTGGAAAAATATAAAGATAATTTGCCTTATATCCTTTTAACTGAGGGTTAAATTCATCAATAAGCTCATTTAGATTGAGAAACACATCATCATTATAGGCAGGAAAATAAATTGAGTTTGTCTATTTGTCCATGTAGCCTCTAGCCTCTGTGCCACCAAAATCTACATTTTTTTTTCTTATATTTCCTATAAAATACTGGGAATCCTGTTTTCCTCCCTCACCTAGATTGACATTATCATGGACTCTGCTCAATCCAAGGACTGGAGGGTGAACACAGTATTTTCAAACCGTATGCTTGAATCACAGTGTCTGCTTAAATCATGTTGGAACTTTGTGCCCCCAGATTTCTAACATCTGTAACTTGAACACCAGGGTAGCCAAAATTACCTCTTGTAGCTGTTGATTTTATCAAAGAGCCAAGAAGAAAGTTGGAATACCTCAATCCTGAAACAGCCTGTGTCTGTTGGAAGCTGAAGTTTATAAAAGACAAAATGTTAATTGCCGTGTTCAGAGATCAGCAGAGGCTATACACATGCATTAGGGACTTGGGGGAAAACAGAAAGGGAGGAAAAAAGGAAGGAAGGAAGGAAGGAAGGAAGGAAGGAAGGAAGGAAGGAAGGGAAGAAGGGAGGAAGGAAGGGGATGAGAGAATAAAGGAGGAAAGAAGAAAAGGAAGATGGAAAGAAGGAAGGGAGGGAAGGAAAGAAAGAAATATAGCAGGAAGAAAAAATGGAAAGAAAGAAGGAAGGGAGGGAGGGAAGAAGCTATAAAGAGAAGGAGGGAAGGAAGGGAAGAGAGAGACAGGAGGAAAGGAAAGGATGAAAGGAAAGGAAGTTCAAAAGGCCTTTTAAAATAACTGTAAAGAGCCTTCATAAAAGCAGACACTTTTTCACAGAGACCCTGTCCTCCAAGTCCTGTGACCAGGCTTGTGACTTACCCTGCAAACAGTGGGCCTAGAAGACGAATGGCACCTGTCCTGCTGGAGAAAAAATGTCTGTTGTAACTGAAATGTATCTCTTCCCAGCTGAACCCTAAATTTTGAATAATTAGAAAAATTACAATGAGAGTTAACTCCTCAGAATAAGCCTAATGCATAAAAGGGCAGGAGCAGCATAGGAAACACCTATGCCAGAAGCCTTGAGTATATACTGAAGTCCAAACACATCCTAACGGGGCAAAACTCTCGCCAAGAAGATCTTGGATTGATACCAACATTGCAAATTTATTAAATCAAAAACAATATTTTAAGAATAACTACCACAAACTGTTAGAAAATACGAAGCATGGAATTTCAATTGCAACATTATGGAGTTTATATCTGATTATTACTTGCTAGCAGTGATTAAGGCGATTTTAAGCCACCAAAAGATGACATTCTGAATATAAGCTGAAGCACAAATTTAAATACATAATCCTTTCATCTTACCATAATAGATTTAAAGTTAACAAGATAACTGTGGGATGCAATCAGAGTTCCAGGCTATGGAATAAATAGAAAACAGAGAGAGTGAGGTGATAGTTTTACATTTTACCATTAACAAAATCATGATTGTAGATAGTTTACTCAACCCTACCTCCCTTCTTGGTTAATGAGGTATTTGTACCTTTTAAATATCATAAATTGATTAAAATATATCAGACACCAAAACTGAAAAAAGTAATTGTTTCCCTAAATTTAAATAACATTGTTCTGTGTTTTTTTTCTTAGTAGCAGTTAACGCAATTATTACAAAAAAAGCAAAAGTCAGAATATTGCATATGACATATTTTGATTATGTCAAGGAATTTAATCTCTTTAAGGTCTAAATATATAAATTTTTATATTATATTTTATAAAATATAGACATATATACAATAACTGTTTACTATTAGGAAAACTGATTGTTGTTATGAATCATTTCTAGCAGAAACCACTAATTAGATGATCTATATAAAATTTCAGTGATACTTATCTTTATTTACTTATTTTCTATATTGATAGATTTCAGTCTTCTTTAAAATTAGATTTAAGAAATAGGGAAATAAGAAACAGGGAAAATTCACTGAAAATTTTGGGTTTTTTCCTAGGATCATGTTTAATTAAAATTAGAATTGTATGTATATATTACATACATGTATATGCATATAGTATACACATTCATGTATTTACACATGTTTACATATTATATATTGCATTATAAGCTTTAAAATGAAGATTTTGTATATCTTTTGTGATAGGAGTCAGATATTTTGTATAAGAGGATATTCCGGATAAAAAATTAAGAGCTTGTATTTATACTTAGTTCTTTACTAATACAACACTCTGAAGGCACTTGGACGATTACTCTGCAAACTTGGTTATAGCAATACATAGCTTGGGTATTGTGTCAATCGGAGGACGTTCTATTGTGTAAAAAAGGAAAGAGCTTGTGGTGTTGAAAGGGAGAAAGATAAATTTAAAAGCTTTAATATCAGAATAGGTTTTAGAAAAGTTGCTATTTATGTGAATGCAGCGAGCTATGACAGTTCTAATATCACTAGAAATTAAATACTAGGAAGCAGATTTTCTTCTTTTGTGTGCTAGCCAGAACTGAAATATATAAATCTTGCACTTATAAATATACATTATCTCATTGTGCATGAACCAGATGGTAGGGAAATAAATCTCGTGTACCAAATTCTGGATCCTGAGCTGCTCGTTTCCCCGACTTCTCGAGGTGGGATGGGAGTGGGCTTCGGCCCTGCTCTGAGGGCAGGAGCTCGCAGTGGGCAGCTCGAACGTCGTGGTGCCAGCTGTCCAGGCCGAGGAGTGGAGTCTGGGACCGTGTCAGGGAACCAAGGCGACACCGGGCGGGCTGTTGGCCAACCCCGGAGAGCAGGAGGAGGACCCGAGGGAAGTCCCCTGGGCACGGGGCGCAAGGCAGGGGCTTCGGGAGCGAGTGGGACCCCCTGGGGGGATGCAGAAACGTACAGCAATAGCTGGAAGTCTCCCGGCACAGGCCCTGGGACTGGCCCGGCAGGCGACCCCCGCCCTCCTGCTGCACCGGGTCGTCTTCTTGTCCCTGGGGAAGGACCTCAAGGGCCCCCTGCCCCTGAGCGGGAGCGCGGCTGTGCGCATGGCTATTCGCAGCACCACTCTGAAATTTTTGTTGGAGTTTCTCAGGTAAATAAGTACTTATGTTATTTTCCCAAAGAACGGGGATTTCTACTTAAAGAGGCATAGAGGTATGATTCAGAATTAAAAGCGCACACATGCTGCATTGTTGGAACTAAGTAATGCGCATCAAGGATATATGTTCTTGGTGCGGTCTGGTGTTGCGGCCCAGAAGTGATGTTGTTTCAGGGTCTCTCTTAGTGCCTGTGTCATTGCATTACTATCTCTGGGGCCAGGAATTTCCTAATGAAACCTGGGCTTCACTGGCTAACTTCAAATCTAGGGCAAGAGCGGCAGGAGCCTAGAACAACGAGCACAATTAAGCAAGCGTGTTTCACGGAGCATGGGGGCTGCACTGCACGGGCTGGCGCTTCCCAGTACGCAACATCATCAAAAGGAGACGATTAATTAAGGTTGCGAGAACATGCAATGTATGAAAACGCATAGGACCGTATTATACAAAAGGAAAACTTCATAAAGAAAGAGAATAAAATATATTCTTGTTGCTTGATAACTCTATTTTTTACTCATCATATGAGTGAACAATGCAGAAATTAAAGAATTGCAACTAGGCCCATAAGAAGACACTTATGACCAAAGGGGACAGGTTAGGAAGACCCCATAAACTGTGACCATCAGCACAGCAAAAGCCATTAAATTAAGATTTAATCAAGTATTTAAATATTTGTATCAAATATATAGTTCCAAGAATCTTTTAAAATGAGAGAATACATTAAGGTCAAAGTTTTAAATAATTTGCAGAGTGAATACTTTTAAATGATTAGGAAAACTCATTTTCCTAACCTAGGAAGGAAAATGCCATATTAAAGCTAATGATAAGACTGGACAAGCACTTCAGAACTCTGAGGGGAAAGGGTGAGGTACTGTGTTTCACCAGAAGCTAGGAAAGTGGGCAAAAGGATGATGTCATTCTGGGGCTGGGGATTTAGCTAGTGGCACAAGCACCTGCCTGGCAAGTGCAAGGTCCTGAGTTTGATCCCCGGTACCACAAAAAAAAAAAAAAAAAAAAGAAAGAAAGGGAAAACAAGACCATGTCATTTTATGAGCTGTAGAACCACAAATATAACAAGTGTAATTAGAGGTCAGTGAACCTCATCAGGGTCATGGGTAAAATATCTTCAACATATTCACCCACATATCCACACTCAATCAATTCAATTCACGGCAAGGGCAATCCTCGTCCCAGGTCAAGCACCTATCGACCCTTAGAGAAGCTGAATTTAACATAAAACATCATGAAAGGGCTAAAAAAATACTGTTTACATATATGTGTGTGTGTTAATATATTTTAATTAAGAAATAATCTGTTTTATATTTTATATAATTGTAAACTGAAACAAGTCACCTTATAGTAAATCTAAAGTGAAATAACTGCATAGTTGATTTAGACTTAAGATTTTAAATTGGAATCCTATGAAGTTTATGTTCAGCGTTGGAGCTTTTAAATGAACATAAGGTCTGCCCTATTAACAAATTCAACTATATTAATCACCCACTGGGAAGACTATTTGAGTAAACATTTGAAGTGTCTGCACAGGAAATCAGATTATAATGTGGTTTAAAATATTTTAGAATGCACGGTCCATTACAGAACCAACCATTAGCTCAGATCCCGTAGAAATTATTAAAATGTTACAATAAAACTATTTGTGAAATAAAGGCATAGAAAAGAGGCCTTCCGCTTTGGATCTCCTCTGTCCCCGTGGGAGTGGAGAGAAAGCCAGAGAGGTGCTGAGCCCCATGGTACACCAGACAAGGAATCCCCGCCCAGCCACCCACTGCCCTGTACTTGGGCCAGTCCTGGCTGCCGTGCCTACCGATGTCAGGCCAGGTAGAGAAGATGGGAAGGTGTCAGCACAGGAACGAACTTCAGGGTGTTCTACTGGACAGACACCATGAATCCCGCCCTCACATGCGTGTCCATTACTGCCTCTCATAAGCGGTCTTTTGTCCTTTGCTAACTGGGGATTCCATGGTTGCCCAGGCTCCAGCCCTCACCTGAATGAGGGGATCTTCTCAGGCTGAAGAATGTTCAGGAAGAAGGCTGGACAGGGTGACCAAGAAGCTTCTCAAAGTGAACACTGTTCTTTCCTCCCTGCAAAACAGTTCTAAGTAAACCACAAGCTCTGATCTGCGTGGTAGGAGTCTGATTTTTTCCCACAGTGATGTCTGTGTGAACTCAAGTTTGTGCCTACTCCCCATCCACACAGAACGAGAGCCAGGCCCATGAGCTGTGGCATCCACTTTAAGATTCACATGTGTGCAGCTCGCCTTCTCTGTCTACAAGACCACAGGGCCCTGACAGGGCCACATGCCTGGTGGAGCTGCCATCCCTTTGCCCTCATCCCCACCAAGAAGGCATCGTCCATTTTGGCATTATAGAAGATTTCTCCAGATGCAATATTAAAACTCTAAGAAATGTATGTATTATGTTTATTATCTTCATAAAATGTTGCAATTTATACCAATGGCCTTTTTATAGGACCAGTGATTTGGAAAGAAAAACATTTTCACACACACACATGCACACACATATTTTTTACTTCACATCTTTCCATACAGTTCAAGATAAGATTTACCTATCCAGAATGGGTGCAAACTAATGGATTTGTTTCTTTGCAAGTTTTAATGAGCACTTGCTGTTTGTTATTTGTCCGAAGTAGTTACTCAGGCTGACCATTTAGTCCTGATTCATTTAGTACCTCAGACAGGCACTGTTACTAGTCTCATTTTACAGCTAAAGTGAAGGCAATAACAGGTTAAATGATTTGCCCATTGTCACATAGCTAAGAATAAAATGTATCTGGGACTCAAATCCAGGCAGTTCAGCTCTACACCTCTGTTTCTACCATAATGCAATACATCCTCTGTAATAGTCACTTTCTTATTACCGGACTGAAATATCCAATACCTGAAAATTTAAGGAGGAGAGGGTTAATCTGGCTTACGGTTTCAGAGGGTGCAGTCCCGCTGAACTGGGATGGCATGGTGGAACAGCATGGCAGAGGAAAGGTACTCAACCCAGGACAACAGTGTGAAAAGAGAAGAGTCAGATAAAAACACACCCTTCCAGGTCACAGCACAGTGACCTACTGTTTCCGAGCAGCCTCCACCTCCCGACAGCACGCTCAGCCACAAGCTCATCCATGGATGAAACCCCAATAATCCAGTCAGCCTCCAAACACCTGAGACTTCAAGGGGAATTTTAGACCTGAAACCTAATAATTTCTTATAAGTAATATTTTCAATTTCATAAAATGAAAAGAATGATTAAGATTAAAATTCAGTGGTTATTTACTACACATGTGGTTTCAGTTGCAGTTCAAAGCACTTGGACCCTGCACCCTTTTTAGTAGCCCTGGATATCAAGCTTTCTTTCTTGGCATTGCCATCTGGAGGAGCTCCAGGATTGCCGAGACACGTTTGGTCATTTCATTGGCATCGTTTGGTCTCACGGTGCACTGGAATTCACAGGCTATTTGCCTTTCAATCAAAGCCAGCTGATGCTATTTAAGTCCTTTCTTTTTAAAGCTTTTTAGACTGTTAATAAAAACACATCTTGCTGAGAACCTAAATGCAAATTTCATGTGCATTAAAACATCAGAATTCCTGTTGGAGATATAAAGGGAATGCTGGCAGACCCTCCTTGCATCAGGGTTGGGTGGGCGGTAACTACTGTATATATCTTTTATCGTGGCATATTTGTGCAATAAAATTAAAATCTTGGTCAGGAATCAGATAGAAGCTTCATATTTTTGATTCACTTTTCTCTGTTATTGCTTATCATCCTTGAAGATAAATTTTTTGGCATCTTGAAAATAAGGAATCTGGTTCCTATTGCTTTAGGCTATATAAATACACCCTGTTTATATTAAAATGATAGGCAAATATACTTGAAGTTGGAAAACATGACCACAGAAAATATTTTTTCTCTTTTCTAAACACTCTGATACACTTTTATTTTCACTGAACTTTTGCCCGTTACAACAGTACCTTCTCAGGAACACACTCACATTCTTTCAAGTAGCCTGGGTATATTCTGTTGTAAATATTATTGTGATTATAAGAAATAAAAATACATATTTTACAAGCCTACAATACTGCAGTATGTTTTAGTGTCTGTGGATCTTGTAACTCTATTTTTTGAAAGAACTACAAGTATTTCAGTATTCCACCATGCAAAACAACTAACTTCCCAGACAGCAAAATCAAGTAGGCAGAGGGGTCAAGACGTAAATCTGAGTCCGGACTTGCATGTGCCTGCTGTGTGACTTGGGACTCGCTCCTACCCTCAGGTGGTCCAGCACCACCCTCGGTTTCTTTGTCTTTAGGGGGAATAATAACACCACCTTCTCAGGGTGGCTATAAAGCAAGCAGAATTACCGTTTTAGAAACCTCACCAAGTCGACACCCAGTAAACATTACTTCTCTACGCCCCACCTCCATTCTCTTTCACCAGTTTAGCGCATGCAGTTAAAGGCAGTTTGTGTTTGAACATCCTTTCACGATTTTGAAAACTACGTATAAGCCATGCTAAAAAACATACTACTCTTCCTACTTTTGAAAAGTATATTTATTCTTCAGATTTACTATGTTTACATTTTATCTGTACAAGTTTATGTTTTATTTCCTATTTTTTGGAAGGCAATTGTAGTAATATCGTTTTTACATAACAACTTCCTGGCAGGTAAAATTCTTTGTGTAAAAGATTTTAATTCTAAATTATAAATCATATTTACATGTTAATTAATATTTCCCTCTACTTTGGGGTTTCTTATGAATGATTCCTTCTTAGTTATATTCTTAGATTGTAATTTAGCAAATTATCTTTCTGATGTAAATTTCAACTGAATCTGTTTGTAGCAGACACGGTTGCTGCTCCGAATCTCATGCCCGGAGCTACCTCTGTTTTAAGCCATAATCTCAGATTCATGCAGGTTACCACCTCAAGCAAATGTCCCACCTCCGCTTTCTGCCTCCCAAGTCAAGAAAGCCAAAGAAGCCTGCTTGGCCTGTGCACACACTGGGCCTGGCCATCTAGGGAAGTTATCAGCTGCCCCATCTTGTACCTTCAGCCAGTGTTGCAAGGGGACCATTTGACAAATATCCCAGCTTCTTTTCTTCCCAAGAGTACAGTGTATTCCTACATAGTAGACCCTGATGGAATTAAGCCCCAGTTGTCCATAGCAATGACCCACCCAATTTACTCTTACATTGGGTTTCTTTTTGTCTCACTCTTTCTGTTGCCACATTCTATCTTCCTGAGATCACTTCCCAAATAAAAGTACTAATACCAGAGACATTGTCTCAGGCTCTGCTTTTGATGGAATCCAATCAAGACCATAAGCTTCCTCTTAAATTTCATAGAGTCTCCTTTCCCCCTCCAGAATGAAGCCCAAATTCATTCCAAGGGAACTAAAGAAGATGTTCCAGGATCTAACCTATGCTTAATCTCTTACTGACTGTCCCTGTGCCTCGTAAACTCCAGCAGAACTCACTGCTTGCCATTAGCGAATATGATGTTCTCCAAGGCCTTTGTGTCTTCACAGATGTGTTCTGGCTCAGGATACCTTTCCTCCCTCGTCCGTCCTTCTCCCCTTGATTCGCCAGCACCTCTCCTACCATCAGCCAAGCTGCATGTCCTTGTGCACATGGCATGCTCCATTATAGCATCATTTCGTGTTACTGTAACTGTGGCCTTTGAGCTAAGAATTAGCAAAAGTTGGCAGATAATTATCATTCCCCAGTTTCTGAGCATTGTCAATGAGAAAAGAGTTTTAGTATGAAAGAAAGTAGAATTAGGTCGGTAACCCCATTGGAATAGGGGTAAGATACAGTTAAATGTGAATTTCAGATGCGTAACACTTGTAAAGTACATCTCATGGATTACACAAGGTATTCTTCTGCTTTAAAAAAGTATTTGCTGATCCAAAATTGACATGAAACCGAGCACCTTGTGTTCTAGCTGGTGACTTTGTGCAAGTCTGGGAACCGTGCAAATATTCATGTGGGAAAGGCATGCCCAGGTCTCACTCTTCTGGTTCTCACGTGGAGCCCTTGAGGGAAAGGGGCTCAGGGAAGCCATAGTTAAAACAATCTGGCTGGTGGAGGAAGAGCAGAGTTACTATTGGGTAGTTGTTTCTAGACCTTATAATAAGATCCAAAAAGCTGTCTTGCTGCTCCCTACCTCCTCCACTAGACTCTGCACGCCCTGACAGAGGTTATAGAGCACTGCATCCAAGTACAGTGCGGGGCACATGGCAGGCATTACGTGCTGTGTAAATACAGTAAGTATTTAGTAAATAATATATATTAATATTTATGTAAATATACTAGTGTGATAAATGTACACTGGCACCTCAGAGAAGGAAATTCAGGTACTGAGCATATTCCTTTTTGATAAGCTATCTGCTGTATAAGCGCTATTAGCGCAGTTACCGAGTGTCGGGATTCAGTTTTTCAGTTCTCAGTTTTGATTTTAACTCCTACTTCAAGTGTCTGCTCCTAGAGGTAAGCAGTCACTGATTTTAAAACAATTTCCACATTTTTCCTTTTGGTTCTTTCATTATGATTAAATTAAAAGTTTAAACATACATGGACTCGATTCTCTGGCTGGATCCGCATACTACAATGTGAAAAATCACCTGCATGCCTCATCACTTTTCTTCTTTGGATTTGCACTGTGGATTTGCGGGATCTTCGTCTTTCTCCTCCTCCTCCTGTTCCTCCTCCTCCTCCTCCTCCTCCTCTTGTTCTCTTTCTCCTTCCTTCTCCTTCTTCTTCTTTCTTCTTTCAATATTTCAGGTATTTGGCCAGATAACCCACCAAAATTATTTCCCCAAACAATTAACCAATATTAAAAGGATACCAAGTTATGAGTCTGCTAGAAGGATATGTATACCAATGAACTTGCTGGAAGATGCACCTAAAAGTAGAAATACTAGTCACCACTTTGCAACTGTCCTCCACAAAGATACTAGACAAATTTACCAATCTTCTTTACTGTCTGTTGGGAAATGATACCAGCTTTTTCAAGGTTTCCAAGAACAAACCCCGTTCCACTGAAAACTGGGCTGGGGTTATGGGGAGAGGAGGCTTTGTTTCGAGATTAGTCACAGACATCCTTTCACCTTTCAGTTCAGCTTTGTTTGTTTTTTAAATGAATCAGACATAGACTTTAACATGACATGATGAACTTCTAGATGAGTTAAAACCACACTTTAGGGAAGCATGGACAGGTGAATTGAAGAAAGCCTGGACATTATACTTTTTACTTTGCTAGGATCTCTTTAGGTAAGCATCAAATTCTCATAAAAAAATTTGTCACATAGTAATGAGAATAAAATAGTGATTTTCACTAATTCTGTAGTTTCAGTTTTTCTTTATAAGGTCTGTCATTCAACCTTTGATTGATTGTGATCAGGCCAGTAAAATTTAACTGCAAACTGACAAAAGAGATTAGTCGTTAGCACTTGGACTTCACTCCTCACTCCCCAGGAAATGTAGCATGTTTGATGTGGACATGATTTTTAAAAATTTTATTATAATCTGAGAAAAATCCTCTCCAAATAATTTTCACAAATTTTGTCTACTTGGATTTGATCATGCTCCCTATTGTAGTCTGATTCTTTATTAACAAGAAAACTTGGGATATTGAATCAGTTCAATCATAGCAGTGAATCCTGGAATCAAAGTTAGAATAATATTTCACATCCGTCATTAGCGCTCCACATAACAAAGGCTGGCATTTTATGCTCATTTGCTGTCAGCAGGAATTTGGCAGGAAGGTGTCAAGTGGAAGGCTTCAGACACACTTCACAGGACAATGGGCCCTCTGCGCAGGACTTTTTCTCTGGTGCGGAGCGAACTTTTGTAACCAGTGTGAATAATCAGATTAAAGCCACCAGGCACATGATCAGACTGCTCTTCTGCACTTAGAAAAATTTATTATCCGTGTCTGTCTGCGCTTCAGCTCCATTTCGGCTATGACTTCTATGTGAGTTCTACTATTTTTCCACACTAGATTCCCTATGTTGGACACCATGGAAAGTGGGCAGATCCCTTCTCACTACTCAGAACTTTTCCCATCCCCCATTCTCTCCTTAGAAAATGGACCTGAGACACCTAAGAATTAATTCGTAGTCTTGTGATTATCTTTAGGTATAAAAACTAATTTACTGTGCATAAAATGTCAGTGGGTGATTTTTTTTACTGAGATTTACTGAGTACCTACTATAAAGCAAGCATTTTTGTAAGTTATTGTGATATACCTGTGAGAAACACAGTGTCAGCTTTCCACTCAGCTTAGGTGCCAATGGGGATATGCACAGCTAAGAAATAAAGGAAAGAAAGAAAGAGAGAAACAGAAAATAAAGAAACAGAAAGAAAAAAGAGAAAAAGAAAGAGAGAGAAAGGAAGAAAGAAAGAAATAGAAAGAAAGAACAAAAGAGATAAAGAGGGAGAGAGAAAGGGGGAGAGAGGGAGTAAGGAAGGAATAAATAAGTAAATTTCTAGTATTAGCTTAAACCGTGTATAATTTGATATGTCTCTGAATGTGGTAGTGCATGCCTGTAATCCTGCCTCAGGAGAAAGATCATAAAAAACAGCCCAGCTTGGGCAATTTAGCAACCTAGTGAGACCCTGTTTCAAAAGTAAAAGTTTTTTTTTAAAAATGGAGACTGAGGATGTAACTCAGTGCAGAGGCCCTGGGTTCAGTTGTAACAGCACAAACAAATTGATATCCATTTATTTATTGGTATTTTTGCAGTGAACTGTGACTGGTGGCCCCTTTTCACATCCTAAGTGTGTTAGGCTAAGAAATAATGCTCAGTAAACTGTGTGATTAATGCACTTATACATGAAATTTCACAATACTGTACTTTTATTGGTTAAAAAAAATTTAAATTTCCCTGGTAGCATGTGTTTCTATAGAAAAAAGCAATAATAATTGTAAAGAATTTAATTATTAGAATCCAAAAATATATAAAGAACCTCTAGAAATCAATAAAAGTAAATAGCTAATACAAAAGTAAGAATATTAAACAAGAACTTCATATGAAAGGAAAAGTCATATAAACATATAGACAGAGGCTCAATTTAATTCATAATCTCAGAAACATAAATTAAAATAATGACAAATGATTTCACACCTACCAAACTGACAAAATTTATAAAAAGGGACAATACAAATTGGTGAGCATATAAAATAAGAAAAATCATTATAGGGTTATGAAATGATATAACCCCATTTAAAAATTGATTGGGATTAATTAATAAAGTTAAACAGACATATAACTTAAAATTCTGGACATTCCCCAAAGAAATGTCTGTGCATGTACACTACCAAATTTCTTGAGAATATCTTAAAGAGTACTACTTGTAATATAAGAAAAAAAGAGCAAAGGTATCAAGTAAAGAAATTGATGTAGAATCATATGATGGAATATTAATAGTACTGAAGGTTAATAAGTCATTGCTATATATATATCAGTTTATGTGAGTCTCAAAATGTAATATTACATGAACTAAATATGATTTAGATAGTGATTCATATATACAATGAATATATATAGAATGAATGAATATATTCACATATGAATGACTATATATTGGATATATACAGCATAAATGTGCATAGAATGATTATATAGTATGATGAATATGTATAGTATTATGATGAAAATATACATAGTATGATTCAGGCTTTAAAACATTTTTAAAAGCAGGCAAACAAACAATGCATATATGTTCGTGGTTAAATATAATGAAATGTAAAGGCCCAATAAATAAATTTAGGATAGCGGTTACTAGTTGATGTTGGAACAGGGAGGTGAGGTTGGAGAAAGGTACACAAAAGGTCCCTCATTTACTGAGGACAGTCCATGTCTTCACTTTGATGGCAGGAATATGGAGGTCCACTTGATGATTTTTAAGCTATAAAATATAGGTTTTGAGTCCATGTTATTTTTCACTGTAAAATGTTGCATATATCACAAAAATGAGCACTTGGAGGAGAAACAGTACTTAGCTCAGGGTCTTTATTCATACTCTAGATAAACAACTGAGCTCTGTGTCATATTGGCAAGAATTCTAATGGACATCAAAGGAAAAAATGCAAAACATAATAGAAAATATAAAGCAATCAAACATGTAGGCTCCTGAAAAATAGGTATAAGAGAAGGGCAGTTTGAGATGTCCCCGTGCTATGAAGCCCTACGATATTGAAAGATGGCAGCATGAGAAAGGAAATGAATCAAAAGCAGACAAAAGTGGAATTTACCTTGAGAGCAAAGCCAGAGGTAGACATCAACATTTGCGAGTCATCTAGTTATTATGGTAATTGATTATTCAATAGGGGATACATTCTTTCAGAGAAAGCATAAAATAACAGTAGAGAAAATTAGGTTTTGAGGAATTTCCTTAACAGAGAAGGGGGAAGTCACATAAAGGAAGTCTTGTCTTCCTCCAATTTGTTCTTCACGTGGATGCCAGAGTAATATTTCTACACTTGATCTTAGCCAAAAGGCCGAGAAGCGATCAGAGTAATATTTCTAAACCACAAAATTGATCATGTCAGTTCCACTGGCCAAAACTCTTTATAGCTTCAGGACCATTTCCAAATTCTATAGCCTGCCACAAAATGCTATTTATGTTCCGATCGTATCTCCAGCCAGCTCCATCTCCCGTGACTACCACCCAGCCGGCCTGTCTGCCAACCACACTGAAGAATTTGCCACCTTCTCGCACAGCTGCATGACCTTCTAATTACTTTCCCTTCTGCCTGGGTAAAGCCTGATCGTGACAGCAGAGCCCACATACCCTTTTAAAAGCTTTCCTTTGCTCCTTTTAGTTAATCAGAGAGCCCTTTTCCACTTCCCAGCAATCTCTCCATGATCACACTAGTCTATAACTGTTTTATTTTTTCCCCCTGCTTGAAGACAAGGCTAACTTTTTTTTTAATATGGAATGCTTCACAAGTCTTCATGTCATCCTTGCGCAGGGCAGAACTCATCTCTGTATCGTTCCGATTTTAGGATATGTGCTGCAGAAGCGAGCACAAGGCTGTTATTTCATTGTGGAGACTTACTAGTTACACGTGCAAGCAAACCTTTAATAAGTATTTGCTAAATAAATTAATAAATGATCAACTAGGTCAAAAATAAAATAGTCAAAGAAGTTTCATAAAAATATTAAAAGATTTTGAAAGGAGTGAATGTTTAATTATACAGTGTTACACCAGGCTACGGGGACCTTACAGGAGAACATGCTTGCTTTAGCAGTGAGATAGTCAGAGACGCTGGCCATGACCTGTTTCAGGCCCAGCAGCAGCCATACCGGACGTCCCGTGTCATGCTCTGGAAGCGGAAGCACTTGTGGGGCTCCTGTGACTGCCCCTTTCAGCTCTGTGCAAGGCCTAGCGCTGAGCCAGCCTGGACATGAAAGAGATGCCGGTGGCTGTGGGAGTCAGCGACAGTCCACCAAGTGAGTCTGGGCTTTGTGAGAGGTCACGTGCATCACGGGAGGAATGGCTGAGATGTCCTTCCCATCTCTGCTGTCTCTGGATCAGAACATGGGTCAGAAGCTGGTGGGTGGCACAGGAAATGTGGTGCAGGGTGGCAGTGCCTTTTGCACCCCAGGCTGGGCTTCCAGGCTAGACCAAGGCAATGGTGGTGGGCTCTGTGTACACCGCTGTGGACCCTAGCCCATTTACTGTGGTAAACAAATTCTCCCAGCGGTCTGAAAACAAAGTAACAGAAACTGTATAACAGAAGGTCCCCATAGCCTGGTGTAACACTGTATAACAGAACTGTATAACAGAAAGGAGCAGTCAGTGGTGAGCTCTGGGACCTTAGAAACGTCCAGGCTGGTTGGAGCGGTGAGAACCCTGAGGTCACCTGGGAAATGAAGGTCCCGCACGATCAATCGTGGGTCTGCCCAGTGACTTCAGCCATTAGCGAGACTGTGCACGCTCTCGGGAGTGCACAACCATGCTGGCTGCTCTGAGATGGACCCACTAAGGAGCCCGGGCTTCCCGGGGACTGGAGTGTGGCTGTGGACCTGTGGCACTGGTTGTCAGACATTCTAGATGAACGCACAAGATTACTATTGTAGAAGGAGGTTTAGGGACTGGGGAGAGGAAGAGGATGAAGATCTCCAAGGGAAGCACTTGAGACTCTCGACGATTCACGAGGGTTTGATGAGAAACTCTTGCTTCAGGAAAAGTACAGGAATCCAAGTAGGAAAGGAGGAAGCAATTTAATTGAAGCTGGGCCTGTTGGCATATGGCTTGTAATCCCAGCATTCTGGGAGGCTGAGGCAGAAGGATTGCAAATTTGAGCTCAGCCTGGGCAATTTAGCAACTTAGCAAAACTCTGTCTTAAAATCAAACAAACAAACAAACAAACAAACAGAAGACGTCTGGGACGTAGTTTAGTGGGAAGGCCTGAATTCAGTCCCCAGCACTGGGGAAAAAAAAGAAACACAATTAACTGAAGAGCGCACATTTGGGAAATGATCGCAGATACACTGCTGTCTGGCGTCTCCTGCTCTAAGCTAGAAAGCCAGGAAAAAACAAGCGTGCACAGCTGATAAAGATAAATTGCCCAGCCTTCCAGTCGGTCCCTTTTGCAAAGCAGCCAAAACACCTGTGTAGCTCCTCTGCCTCTCAAATCTGGTTTGTAGACGGTAGTCAGCATTTAATCCATCTTCTGTATTAGTTCATTTTTCCTTCTATTACAAAGTATTTAAGGATATTACTTTATAAAGAAAAGAGGCTTATTTTGGCTCACTGCCCTGGAGGTGCAAGATCAAGGGTGCAAGCAAGGCCTCGCTGGCACAGATCTGAGGTGACACAGGGCATCACAGGGCGAGACACGAGGAGCGCACTGTGTCCCTGTGTAGAGCTTTATAGCCTTCTCCTCTCTTTTTATGAAGCCATCAGGAGTCAGCCATGAGGGTTCCCCTCAATGACCTGATCTAATCCTAAGCCCTTCCTGAGGGCCTCACCTCTAAACACCATAGTCAGATCGAAGTTTCACCCTTTTGAACGCCTCATAGTAGGGTGAAATTTTAACGTATGCACCCTGGGGATGCTCCACCTGTATCCCAACTGTAGCATCTTCTTTTGTTTAGCAGTTAAAGCCTGACTGGTTCATAGTCTGCGTGTAAACACCCCAAGACACACCAGATGTCACAGGCTGTCTTTCTGTAGCTATACTATTGAGTGCCGCAAAACTCAAAATTACCTTTTGTACATGTTAGTTTTTGTGTCTATGAGTTAAGTAGGTGGACACTGGATTCAAGATAATGATTTTCATGGCAGCAAAGAGCTATCATTTGTGAATTTTTTAAAACACTCTATTCCTATCTTGTGCCTTTGTGGTTTTTAATACCTGCTTGAGATCTCAACAGTTTTTTGAAGCTCAGATGGGTGGTTGTATTTAAAATGGTTCAGGATAAAGCTAGTTTTATTTAAAAGGCAGACTTACTTTTTAATTTTTGCCACCTTTGTAATGATTTTAACATGTTATATGTCCCTCTTCTTCATCTCTTCACATGAGAAAACAGCTGGTCATGTTGCCATGACAGTCAGTTTCCAATATGGTAGAAAGTTCTGGAAAACAGCAGGTACTTGAGTTTCTCGGAGAGTAAAATGTACGTGAATTGTCATTTTCAAGACATGCAGGAACTGGGACTATAGAACTAAGGATGCTGAGCCTTTTTTAAAAAATCTGGTTGGGAAGAACACATTGAAGGTATGAACTGAACGATTTCTGCCTAGTTTGATGTCATTTTTAGTGGTTGCCAAAGAAATGAGAGCTCTGTAATTTAGGGGAGTGTCTGGGGACAAATAAGCAAACTAAAAATTGTTAGTTGACTTCAGGGGTAGAAGCTGGTCCCCTGGAACCAGTTTTCTCTAATATTAAGTGACTCAGTTGCTGCTCCAGAAATCATGACAATGTCTTTGACTTTGGTTTCTGTAAGGAGACTGGGATTTATTAAACCTACCACAGCCCCGGCTTTCAGAACCATATTAGGCATTTGTGAGAGTCTCATGAGCTGGAACGTGGAATGAAGGCTGCCAACATGAATGCCAAGTTGCTGCATATCGGGATATCATTAGTGGATTACTTCTATCTATAGATTATTTTCAAAGTTTATTTAGCAAACTGTAATTTTAATCCTATCTCGTGCATCTGACATCGAGAAAGCAATAAAAAATTGAGTTATTATTAGACCTCGTAGAAAGTACAAAATTTTTAAAAGTATTAACAAAATGTAACCATTAAAATGTAAATACATACATAAATTAGAGCAATACATTCTGAAATTTAAAGGGCTGAGTATTGATACACTATAAAATAAGTATTATTACAAAAAAAACAAATCAAATTATGATATGTGGGCATTATCAAAACAATTGGTCAGATGATTTATTTAAGTAAGAAAAAGTCCATTTTCCTCTGTAATGGAAAACAGTTTTCTTGGTGTTTTGTTTTTATTTTATTTTGTCTTTAATTTTATGACAGTTTTTTACTAAGCCACTAAATTTCCTAGACTGGCTGGAACTTAGGATCCTCCTGCGTCAGCCTCCCAGAGTGCTAGGATTATAGGTATGTGACACCATGTCCAGCTGGAAAACAGTGCTCTGACTAAAACTTCACTTATATAATTATTATTTTTGACAATAGGCTTATGGTTACAAAAACAATTTAGAGTCTTCTAAATTTAGAGTGTTATTTATGCTCTAAAGAAGCCAAGACAAATTTTTCCATGTGCTGAATAGGCCTTGGATACAGTATTACCATTGTTACACTGAAAAGTAATCTAGCTGCACTACTGTTAGAGAATTTCGAAGCAAACTTTCATCATTCAAACCCATGTGTCTTGCAGAACTCCTTTTTTGACTGTTTCTATTATTCATCAAGTGTTTATGGACACACACTCTGTGTTAGTGTTGGAAATTATAGACCTAGGTGAGGGGTTATTCCTGCTCCTGAGGAATACGCAGTCTATTGAGGCAGATGTGCAGTCACAGGAAATCCGAGAAACTTGTAAAAGTTTGAGTATGGAGCCCTTGGGAACATGTAGCAAGAGAATTAACTAATTTCCAGGAAATAAAACTAGGTAAGATATGTAGATGAGAAGCATATTAAACTGATTTTATCAGATTACTGCATAGTTCTCTTCAGTAAGTTGCACATAAATATTTCAAGCTGTTAAAATTTTTATAGCCAGCCTCCTCCCCAAAATGATTCGAGGTAGTTAATATTTTAGTTAGCAAATTACTCTTCCATTTCTGTAAAACAAACACAAATACTTCCTTTTTTCTTACCAACACATGTTAAACAAGAGAAGCAACCCAATCTCTGTTGCTAAATTCAACTTTAAAGTCCTTTCAGCTAATGAAAAGGAGCAGTCCAGCACTCCAAAAGGTGCAGCTCTGTGCCTCCTCCGTGTGCCACTCTTGTGGCTGAAGGTCCGTCTCAATGTCTGCTTTAGCAATAAATATTTTCCCCTTACCACATGACAAGGATTTAATGACAATCTGATAAATACTACTGACCAAAAAAAGCTATCACTCTTTCCCCTCGCGTTCTATCATCAATTATCTTACCATTCAGAATATCCATGAAAATTCAGATCACTGTGTAATAAGCCATGGATGGATGCCATTGTGCAATAGCATATGTTCGGCAGCACATGCTCCGTGACCCAGGAAGTGCTTCTTCCTCTCCTAACACATGCCTTGGACAGTCTTAACAGAAGCTCCAAAGTGGTAACCAAAACACACTTCCCTCCACGACAGATGATGCGTCTTGTCATTTTTTTGAAAAGTGTTTTAATCATTTCAATAAAATCCTTTTTAAAACAAGAGGAAATTGTATGCACTTTATACCTGATACCATGCGTCTTTCCCACACTAACCTAGTTAGTGGCATGATACAAGGAAAAGTATATTTAAAAAACCAAGCTGTAGTTCTGTAGTTCTATTTAAATATTTTTAAAATAAATATCTCTAAATGTAAGTATAAAAGCGTCTCTGAGTTTCCAGTGTTTTCATCTATCAAATGGTTCAAGTAGGAATCAGAGACTTGGTGATCTAATCTCTCCTTCAAGACTTTTTATGTGGGACAGTGAGCATGCTTACCTAAAGAATTCATTGAATAGTCATGTAGAAAGAAGACTGGAATTTTTCATATCAATTTAAAAAGTTACAAGTGAAAGGAATCGGTTAAGTCTTTTCAATTTATACATGAAAAACTGGAACTTAAAGCAGTTAAGGAAATACCCCCAGGCTATGTGAACTGTTTGTGGCAGAACTGAGGTTACAACCCTGCCTTCCTGGCTTGAATTCTGTCAACAAAGTTGGTACTCACAAACCTGTTTCCTATTTGTAAAGAAGAGTGCTTGAAATTAACAGATGATGGTGAGTGAAATTAAAGACCTGATGTGACAAACTGACCTAAATCCATCCCTGTCCTGCCCTTTCAGCTACTCTCGGAGAAAAATGAGATAATCTCTTGCATCCTTCTACACTTACATGGAAAGTAAAGTGAAATCTTTAAGGAAAAGAGGACAAATACATTGAAGAATACAATGTTAGTGATGAAACCAGCCTGCAATCTTAACTGTTTACAGGTTTAGGATTCTGGCAACTTGGCAGTTTATAAATCTGAATTCACATTTCAACTTTGCCACTTCAAATAGTTTATTCGATTTGCCTCCCTGAGCCTTGGTCTGTCAAATACAGTTAGTAATAATATTGGCCTCACAATCTTTCTGTAAAGATGAACCAAGATTATGTGTACATACCTTATTTATTGTTTCTCAGCTCACTAGTATATAAGCATGGATCAGTTAACTTATTTTCCATGATTACCTTGCTATAAATTGTGGCAGTTTCTTTGATATTACGGTCTCATTCCATAACTTTAAAATCACTTGGTTACAGAATAGCATGCATTTCAGTGTGTTGGAATTGCACACAGATAAGCATATAAAACTCACTTCTACTGATTACAAAGTTTCAATCTCCTGATCTTATATTGGGTTCAGAGCGCAGGCTGGCTGGGCGGTATGTGAACGGGAGTAGGGCATGGTGCAGCTTCACGTAGTTCATGCGCTGATTCCACTCTTTCTCCTGCTCTCTGTCTCACACACTCCAGACCTCTAGACTCGGTCACTTCTAGGATGTCTCTCTTTCACCCTCCACTGGGGAGGTAAGATCGTGCTCAGGGCACTCGTGTTGAGGAGGTGTGGGGAAGGGTCTCTGCCTGATGCTGGACGGACCACAAATCCTGGTGGTTCTCTTCATCCACAGCGCTTCCTGGGAGGCTTGTAGGACCTGGAGTTGCCAGGATGCTAAGAGCTCTGGGGAACTGAGCCAGAGAGGGACTGGCACTTCTTCTCTGAGGAGCCCTACCTTTTGGTCTCTTTCATTCCTTGTTCCTCTGGAGACTCCTGTGGACTTTCCACCTCAGAAATCTCTAGGCCAGGGACAGACATCTCCAGCCCTTAGGGTATATTACCCATGTTCTGAGTACGTGTAAATGTGATGCTTTAGCATCTGCCCCATATGCTATGCTGGACACTCTGACACTATGCTGTGGTCACCTCGCTTTGGTCTCCGTCTTCCCTCCCTTCCCTCCCAAGTGCTCTTCCAGGAGGGACACTTAAACATAAACCTGCCCATCTGGAGCCGATACCCCTCATGTCCTACACTGCAGGGCTCCCACAGTCCAGGCTGCTGTACATCTGCCCTGTAGACACCCAAGGTCCAGGTGCCAGAGCAGAGTCAGCTGAGTTATTCAAACCAGCCAGCCTACACCTGGCCCCCTGCATCACCCATTCTTCCCACAGAAACCCTGGTAAAGGCTCTTGGGTCTAGTCCCTCTGCTCCTTTGCCTCGTGACTGACCCCAGGGTGTACCTGCATGGTGCTTCACGGAATAGTGCGTGGAGAGTAATAAATAGTTATCATAATAGCATTCATCTTCTGGCCTATTGGCCTGGTTGTGTCTCAAGTTTTCTGTTAATTCAATGCATTTTGTAAATAAGGATGTGTAGCAAGTGCTCCTTTCATCTTCCCATTACAGGTAGGGGTCCCTGGATCTCCCTCCTGTCACATTTGGCTTTCAGGGGGCCTTGGATGTCTGAGGTTCAGAAAGCATTTAACCAGGAATAAGGCACCAGGCCCTTCTTGAAGGTGCCCAAAGTCTTAAATAGTTGATCCCTTTCACATAGCTTTGAGTAGAAGATACAGACCCTGCTCTTGTCCATGACAAGTGTTGTAGTAATCTCAGTCTCCCAAACTGAACAAGTCATCCAGAGCTCCCTGAGATAAAAGCTACTGATTTTGTAGAAGTGGGTGTTGGTGTAGATGGTGTAGAAGACTGTGATGGTACAGAAGTTGGTAATGTTGTAGAAGCGGGTGGTGGTGTAGATGTGGGTGGTGGTGTAGAAGTGGGTGAAGGTGTAGATGGTATAGAAGTTGGTGGTGGTATAGAAGTGGGTGATGATGTAGAAGTGGGTGGTGGTGTAGATGTGGTGGTGCAAAAGTGGGTGATGGTTTAGAAGTGGGTAATGGTGTAGAAGTAGGTGGTGGTGTAGATGGTATAGAAGTGGGTGGTGGTGTAGAAGTGGGTGATGGTGTAGAATTGGGTGGTGGTGTAGAAATGGGTGATGGTGTACAAGTGAGTAATGATGTGAAAGTGGGTGGTGGTGTAGATGATATAGAAGTGGATGGTGGTATAGAAGTGGGTGGTGGTGTAGAAGTGGGTGGTGGTGCAGATGGTATGGAAGTGGGTAGCGGTGTAGAAGGGTAATGGTGTAGAAATGGGTGGTGGTGTAGAAGTGGGTGGTGGTATAGATGGTATAGAAGTGGGTGGTGGCATAGAAGTGGGAAATGGTGTAGAAGTGGGTGGTGGTGTAGATGGTATAGAAGTGGGTGGTGGTATAGAAGTGAGTGATGATGTAGAAGTGGGTGATGTTGTAGAAATGGGTGGTGGTATAGAAGTGGGTGGTGGTGTAGAAGTGGGTGATGGTGTAGAAGTGGGTGATGATGTAGAAGGGGGTGGTGGTGTAGATGGTATAGAAGCGAGTGGTGGTGTAGGGGTGATGGTGTAGAAGTGGGTAATGGTTTAGAAGTGGATGATGGTGTAGAAGTAGGTGATGATGTAGAAGTGGGTGGTGATGTAGATGGTACAGAAGTGGGTGATGATGTAGAGGTGGGTGATGATTGATGTAGAAGCACGTGGTGGTGTAGCTGATATAGAAGTGGGTGATGGTGTAGAAGTGGGTGATGGTATAGATGGTATAGAAGTGAGTGATAGTGTAGAAGTGGGTGGTGGTGTAGATGGTATAAATGTGGGTGATGGTGAAGAAGTGGGTGGTAGTGTAGATAGTGTAGAAGTGGGTGGTGGTGTAGATGGTATAGGAGTGGGTGATGATGTAGAAGTAGGTGGTGGTGTAGATGGTGTAGAAGTGAGTGATGATGTAGAAGTGGGTGGGGGGTACACAGTGTCATACTCTGATTGGGTACTGAAATCTCTACAGGCCAAGTTCTCTTCTAATAGCTCTTTAGACTTGATTCTATCAGTATTTGTTGAATATCTGTTATGCAGCAGGGTCTCTCCCAGTCACACGTGATATAGCAGTGTGTGAGATACTTTAGGCTGATTATCAAGAAAAACACCCTCAGACAACTTTCCTTGTCTTCTATAAAATGTGTGGTGTCTCGAGGCTGGTGACTACAGTTACCCATGTAGCTTAGCTCCAGCTAAAATGATGAAAGGTGATCCACCAGGCAAGACTTCATGGAAAGCCTGTTAAAGGAGAGAGGGATGGCTGGCCTCTTTGCTTTCCATTGTTTCATTTAGCCTTTGGTTTATAAGAAATGTCCCCATAAATTAAAGACCTAAAACAAAAAGTACCATTTATTTGGTCATGATCTTGCCACCTGGGCTGGGCTCTGCAAGAAGTTTATCTGTGCTCCATGAGGCATTGGCTGTGTCCTCTTTTGTGTGGCCCTAGAGCAATGTTGGCAAAGCTCTTTAGAGCTTTCAGTGGTAACAAATAGCTGCTGCCATAGTTTCACCACCACTGCTTTAGAGATTTTATTCTCGTGTTGGTTTCTCAGCCAGAATAACTTGGAAAAGCTGCTGTCTGAGCTTCTCTCTCCCAATTGTCTTTTATTCTCCAAGGCTCCCTCTCTCCACATGAGCCCTCATCTTCTAGCCTAGACTTCCTTACTTGATGTTCAGGAAAAACAAGCGTGCAAAAATAGAACTTGTAAGACTTCCTAAGCTCTGAGACTGGAGCTAGCCTATCATCACTTCTGCCATATTTTTTGGTCCATAGAGCACAAGTTCAGTGTGAAGGTAGGAAGAGAAATACCCAAGGATATGAATTAAAGTAGGTTTGACTTCCTTAGAGCCATCTGTAACCAGCTACCACAACTGCCCTCTAACCCTAGTGAGTCACGTCCTTCCTGTGTGGATGGACTCACCCTCTCCTCTAATATTTGATGCTTCATCTAATCAGTGGCCTGTAGGGATTCTGAAATCCAGCCAAGCACATATTTCCAGCTACCCCTACTGTAGGACTTCATAATAATCCTTGTTTAAGGACAGGTTTGTGACTTAGGAGTGGTTTCATAATCCAGTATTAATATCACTTATCTATTGGTTCATAACAAGCCAGCCAAAAACTTGATGTCTTAAGCCAGTAATAATTTAGGACTTCCCACAGTCCATCTGGGAAATCTGGGCAGTTCTGCCAGTCTTGCCTATGCTTCCTCATACAGCCGAAGTCAGTCAAGAGCATGACTTGGCTGAATAGTCTGAGCTGCTCCTCATACCCTGGAAGTCAATGCTGGCCATTCAATGATGTACTTTGTATTGCTCTCATGGACATGTTAGCAAGCTTACTTGGTTTTTACACAGAATAATTCCTAAAGGTCTTGAAAGACTTAGAGTAGAGCCTAAAGGGTGACTTTGTGCCTATGCTTTTAAATTCATGATGCCCCTTCTGCCACCTCTCTTAGTTAAAAAAAACGACCCCCCCCAAAAAAAATCATCAGTCTAGCTCACACTCAAGGAAATAAAATAGACTGTCATCTTTAGGTAAAGAGTGACAATGTCACACTCAAAGGTGCATAGGGAAAAGACAAATTGATTCATTGAAGATCATCATTATAATGATCTTCCATCTCTCCCTTCTTTCCCTTTCCTTCTGAGTGGAGAACAGACCCAAAGACAGAAGAAAGGAGGTACTTTGTAAACATGCTGATGAACATGATATGATTAAAGATGACCTGGTCCTTCATAATGAATCTTGACTTATTAGCTTTCGGCTTCCTGTTGTGTTTTTTTTTTTTAATTTCATATCTAGTTAAGTCACTATGATGTAGATTTCTTGTTTTTCTTACGCATACCTTTAACTACATTTTATATCAAGTAAATCTTTACCCTCAAGGGCTATATTCAGATGTGAACATACTTAACGCTACTTATTCTATACCATAATTCTGGTGCAAAAGGAAAATCTCACCTAATGTTCTGTTACATCTATAGAGTAATTCTTAAGCCTAGCCCACAATAAATAATGAATAAACTGTAGCTGTCTTTAGCACAACTATTACACAGTATAGCTATGCTACTTGAAAACCTATTAATAGTTAGGTTAAATCCAATTCACTATTTAACTTACTATAAAAAAGTATATATATATATACACACACATACCTTCTTGTTTTTGTTTTTTTTTTTTTTGGCTTTTGAGACAGGGTCTTACTATGCAGTTCACGCTGGCCTTGTGCTCACTTTGTAGCCCGGGCTGATCTTGAACTCACAACAACTTTTGTGCTAAGCCTCCCTAGTACTGGGATTACAGGTTTGTGCTACCATGCCCAGCATACCAGAATATTAAAGAAAGTAAATCTTAACAGTACTATTTACATTTTAAATTTTAGAACCCCAGGATAACTTTATCTAAGCACAAAGTACTGTACATGTAATGAAATATTCCTAAAGGTATTCTATGAGAGCACCATTAAAAGTTCATGTTTACATTATATTTTAGCAAGCAATGAATCACATATAAATCCAAATGATGGATTTTACCTTATGAAAATCTATACATGTATGCAGAATCTTAGGACAGTTTGGGTTTGATTTCTTTTCCTAACTTAATTTAATATGATCCTGCTGGCTTGAACCACCAGTGGTGTGTTCATGACTGTCCCATCAGGTGGTACAAGTGCTATAGTCATGCATGCGACTGTCATGCATATGTACCAGTGGCTCAAGCTGCCTGGCAATGAGACAGGAATTATATGTTAAGATGATGTTTTCTTTTCAAAATTCCCGGATTCTTGAGAGCCTCTCCTCACCTCTCACAAAGCACATATTTCTTGTGACTGTTGTCAATGACGACACGTTGGATGTGGAAGCTCAGTCCTCCTCTCCCTCTCAGGCCTGGTTCTTATCAGGGCTGCACCTGGAAGGGTGACCAGAGTGATCACATCTAAGGGAAGAGCTGTGAGGAATGGTACAGACACAGCTGCCAGCTGTTCCTCCGTTCTGTGCACTGTCTCTGCACCTTTGCCAGGCGGGTGTCCCTGCCCCCATCCGCGCTGATTCTTTGTCTCGCTGTGACCAACAGGAAGTGGCAGAAAGGCTTCGGTGCCATTCACTGCCTAGCTCTGAAGAGGCGTGGCAGTCAGCTTTGTCCTCCTGGGAAGCCAGCCAGGACGTGAAGCAGCTTGGGTGGGCGGTGAGTAATGCTTAGCGTATTACTTAGAGGACACTCAGCATCCTGGCCTTGTCAGCCCTTCCAGCTGTGGTGTCTGGCAGGCCCGTGACTGAGCCTTGCTGTGGACATTCTGTCCCCCAGAACCGCCCTGCTGTGTGCTGCCGCATACACCCCTCAGACAACTCGGCCTGGACATGACACAGCAGAGGCCAGCTGGTCCAGGACCAGCCCGCAGCACGGCAGTGGCTGTTTGGTGTCCTTGAACTGTGGCATCATTAGTGCTGAGGAAGTAGACACAGTGTGGCCTCATGTGGGCCACGTGAGCATGAGGGCCCCGGAGCGTCATCTGTTACCAGCACAAGGCTGAGGGAGGGCGGGTCGGAGTCTGTTTCAGTCTGACACCTGTGTGCATCAGGAGCATCAGAATGACTTCAGAGGGAAAAGAACGGCTGTGGCCACAGTGTCCAGAGCTGGTCCTGGGCATGTCGGTGTCTGCTATTCATGCTGCAACATGTGAATGACTGGCTCCTGGGCACTTCCGGAGCACTCTGTCAGGAAACTGCTTCCTCCAGGGCCTGCAGCGCAGAGGAAGCGTACGCACTTTCAGAAAGTCCTCTGTGCTTCTTATGAGGATTTTTAAAGCTTTGTCTTAAATTCTTTTGTTTTTCTTTCAAAAGTATTTAAAAATTGATTCAAGAACTAAGATATGTACATGTGCCAACCCTCTGTGATGAATGTACTAATTATGTACCACAAACACAGGCTAATGAAAGGAAAAATTTTAAAAAGAATTACATGTTTTTTAAAGTTTGATATGACTGATTCCTTACCTACCTAATCTTTTTTTTTTTGTTTGTTTTTTTTGTTTTTTTCTCCAGTACCGGGAACCGAACTCATGACCTTACACTTGCCAGGCAGGCGCTTTTGCCACTGAGCTAAATCCCCAGCCCCTACCTACCTAATCTTGACAATAAAACTTTCACTGTATATCATGATTTCCTTTGTTTTATTTCTTCTTTATTATCAAAAATAATAGATTTCATATTTATGTTGGTATTTGCAAATAAGTATCCTTAAAGCAGTTATTAATCATACAGTATAATCACACATGAGGTTTTCTAGGCTTTAAAATAACAGTAAATAAAATCACACTTTTTACTTCTTATTTGTTCATTTGTTGAAGTTGTTTTGTATATTTTTCCTTTTTAGAACAAGACACATGAGTTGCCTAAGAAATAAATATAATTGATGTGGACAGAGGCGCCACTAACAAGTGGGTGTACGATATGGAATGGCTTATAATTTTTCCATGGTCAGAAAAAATTAGTAGTGTGCGTATGTGTGTGATGGCTGTGGTGCCCACATTAAATAGCTGGTGGAGAGATGGTCCACGTACATCACAGAGAGGAGCAACCACGTTGCTGCCACAAGCAGAGGTAGCTCCTCTGGAGCCTGCCGCACTGTCACAAGTAAAGTCGGTTTCCTCTGGAAGCCACCTTCAGGATAGCAAACCCTCCTGACTCCCAAGTTGGAGGGTAGGAAGTCGGGAAAGTCCACTGCCTGTGACACAGTGACTACTGAGATTACCTGGCCAGGAACTCGATTGCTTTCAATGCCTCTCCTGGTTTGAGAGAGCCAGAGGGGTATAAAGTAAACAGCAATCACCAAGACAACAAGAAGAAAACCTAGTGAGAGGGAGAAAGCCTTTTGTAAAAGGTTGGAAAAGAATTTGCCATTGGATGTATTTCTTAGATTTTCTAAAGGAAGATATTTTGGCAAACTTGGATCTAGCTGTTTTGATGTGACCATTTGAATGCATCTGTGTCAAGAACAATAGCTTAGAAACACAAAGCCTCGGTGGCTTAACTTCACTGCTGTGAAGAGCAGCGACCACTATACACCCATGGCCTGTGCACCATCATCGGCCACCTACTCAGTGCTGCAGTGCACAGGAGGAGTGTGTGTGTGTGTGTCTGCGTGTGTGTGTGCTGAACAAACCTCTCCCACTGAGCAAAATCCCTAGCAGTTCCTATTTTTCATTTTGAGGTAGAGTTTAAGTTGCCTAGGTTAGTGTCAGACTTGTGATCTTCCTATTGCAGCGTCCCGACTATCTGAAATTACATGTGTGTGCCACCACCACCGTGTCCAGCTGAGGAGACATTGTTTTGATTTGTTTTGTTTTGCATATATGTATATAATATATATATATTTTCTATTTTATAAGCAGGTAAGGGAATAAAGACATAGACACCTGTAAGATGGTAGAAGTATCGTTGCTATCAAAGGTTAATTACCCATTTGCAAAAGTACTGTAATTAAGAGGTTTAGTAATATCATGTTTAGTAATATATGTGTTGCTTAGTGCCAACAGAACTCTTAGAAATGCAACTGAAGCTTCCTGTGCAATTGAGGCCCAGAAATAAGAGGCTCTACCAATACTCTCAAGAATCTTTGTCTCCTTAATCCAACACCCCCAAGACACACAGACCCAGCGAGCACCATGTTGTACAAACCCAGTTAAATAAGCGTAACACTCTCGAGAACCAACAAAACCCTCTAAAGTGAGGAGCCAGTCTTCCAAGCTCACCGCTGAACAGACAAGGCTGCCACATGAAAGGAGGTCACTATGGACCTTCAGAACTCAGGTGCTCATATGACCGGAGGTGTGGGCCACCGAATACACAAGTACAACCTCGAGAGCCTTTTCCTTTCTCTGGGATGCTTGATGACACTCCTGAGTAATTCATAGGAGTAAGCACAAGACTTCTAATTATGCCTAATTTATCTGCAAAATGTTGCCTAACCCCCACCTAAAAGCAAAGTGTGAGGATAGGAGTTAGTTTTAAAAGTAGAGACGCTATATTTATTTTGTCAGGACAGCACAGATTGAAGCTCTTCGGTGCTTTGCACGCCTGCTAGAGTGAGGGCCAGGCCCCTCCTGCCTCGTGCCGCTGCCCTCTCGCCTCTGCTGCCAACAGTGTACACTGCCCTTCCGTCCCGTCACGGCCCTGGCTCCGCCCACTGCCTTGCCCCGAGACCCGAAGCCATCTGGTTGTAGCCCCGCCACCCTCTGTTTGGAGCCCACCCTCTCCTTAGTCACTGCCTGCACCCTGTGTTCTTAAGGCTCTGCTTCTTTGAAGCGTTTTATCAGTGTTGCCATTTTTTGTTCATTTACGTGACCACTGACTGCTGTCTGTCTCTCCGGAAAAACTAATTTCCATGAATTCAGGGAATATGACTGTGTGCTCATTATGGCGTCCCCAGGGCCTAACATAGTGCCTGGCACATGGTAGCCATTAAAAACTGTATTAACTAAATGAATGAATTAATTTAAATAATAATTGCTGTTATTCTAGATTTTAGGACTCAGCCTACACTAAAATTAATGGTGTATTTGCACATTTCCACCCACCAAAGTTCTGTCTTAGTTCTCTTTTCTTTCCCCTGACATCTGAGAATTTTTCATGAGATCACTGTACTAGGATTATCTTTACTTTTCCCATTTTTTTAATAAAGTCACAAAATTTAACTTGCTCTTCAAATTGGATTTGAAGAATGAGCCTACTAACTCTGTCTAAATTTAGTTTAGTTGTCCTCCACCAATCACCCTCACCCCATTTCAAATTCTCACAGAAAGAGATTCACCAGACAGAAAAGCAAAACTCAAGTATTGTTGCAGTCTCATTGTTCAGTGATTTAAATATTTTATTTAGGGATCAACCTGTCAAATAAACATGTGCAGTCTTTCAATAGACTCTTTCTCCTATTTGTTTCTTAAAGGCCAAGTCTCGGAGTGGGTTCCAAGACCTTATGACCGCAGACCTGAGGGCAATGACTTTGTCATGATGTCCAGTGTCTCGACTGGTCACTAAGAACCAGCCTTTGCTTTCCAATATTTGCTCCTGGAGTCACGATGTAGCTCATCCTTTAGTCCCGTGTGGCCATGTTCTTTGGCTGGTGAACAAACACCTAGTGTCATAGGGGATTTAGTGAATACCCAAAAGACACAATGGTAACTCATCTACCAGGACAATCATGAAATAACTTGCTACCTTGTTGACTGCTTTAAGACAGACACTTCTCAAAATATAATATGTATAATTTAGAAAGGTTGACAGCCCCTTCCCTCTGCACTGGCCTATATTCTCAAGTTACATAGCCTAAATAGTACTTCGGAGTTTGCCTACATACCCACATATCTATGCACAAGTGAGGAAAGTCTTTCTGTTCTTTTCTGTTTTAGGAAGTGCACATTGTTAAGCTTACGCAGAGGAGATCCAAACCAGGGTTGTTTGTGAGCTGCATACTTCATGAAAGCCACCCAGTCTGACAACTGAAGTCACATAAACTGAAAATTTACTGAAGCAACTTTAGAGTCCACATTACCCAAATCTTTAAATTTTATAGCTACAGATCAGAGTGCTTAAGTGATTCCCCCATGACCACACAGGGAAGGGGTGTCAGAGCCTGGACACAAACCCTTGTCTTCTAACTATGAGCAGCCCCTTTGGACCTTCCCCTCCTTGCACTGGCTCAGTAGAAGGTAGGATAAGTGGAGAAGTCACTCAGGTCAGGTCTCAGCCTTTACTTCAAAGACGTGCTCTTCTCACCGCTGAAGGTCTGGCAGAGTGAGGAGATTCCCGTGTATCCCCATGCCTGACTTTGCTTACTCATCTCCCAGAAGCCAAAGAAGTGGAAGCCCTGCCACTCAGGGATGGTTTCTAGTGAGTCTAAAAAGGCCTAAGGCAGTGAGACACAAGCAATGAAGGAACGGAGAGTGTGAGAGAGGATGGGTGGGAAGGGAAAAGGAGAAGGGAGGAAAAGAGCAGGTGCAGGAGATGGAGAATTTTGCTTGAACTTCCAGGATCACTGGTCAGCCACATGACTCGGTGGTAAAAGCTTCCCTGTGTCTCTGCGAGGGGAAGAATTAGACATTCTTAGGAAACTGCCCTCTCTAGGAAGAAGGGTTCTGGTGGAAAGATGGGAACTGGAGATGGAAGTAGCCAAGGTAACTTCTACCACACTCAGACTCCAGAAGACATACAAGCATCCAGAGAGCCATCAGAAAGCCCAGAGCAGCACGCGTCTATGCATTTAATTTGGTTAACTCCGTTTGCACAGCATTTCAGGACTAATGGATAGAATGCAGTTTATACATGTCGTTTATAACTATAATGTTCGCCCTGTGCCATAATTTAATTTGATGAAGCTAAAGGCTAGTAAATTCAGAACCAATAAAAGAAATACTTCCTCCTATTGTACACTTCACAGGACTGAGACCAGTGCCAGGAGGTCCTTGACACAGGGCCAGCTCTGAGACGGAGTTTGATGGGCTTGCATTAGATATATATCTGGCCAGTCCAGATGGAGGTAATTTAGGAGTTACAGAATCCTGTGCTTAGGTACTAGTGAGAGTCTGGGCCGGGGTCAGAGAAGCCTTCACCACCCTCTGTACAGCCCAAAATGCCAATCAACACTGCTCTTATCGTGAGGAAGGTATGGCAAGCATGGCTCACAGGGGAGGTGCCCCTTCACACCACGTGGGTACTGGTTTGCCCCTTGAATTCAGACCTTCTGTTTTCATGGGGAAGGAAACGTAGGGACCAGGAGATCTCATGGAAATCTACTGCCTTCATAGAAGAGTGCCCCATGTTTTCCTGGAAAGTAAATGTGACATATCTTTGCGTCCACTGACTCCTTTTCCAGCAGTTAGACAACTGCATGTCTTTTCCTGGTGGAGGCACCCATCTCTGAAGCCACCATCTGTACTGATCCCCCTCAACCCACCTTGGTGCCAGTAACTTCCCGGAAATAAAGGAACAGGGCTGAAAGCCCTTGACACTGTGCCTTCCCATCCAGCTCAGACCAGATCTGTTGGAGAAAGTCACACTAATGTGCCTGAATGCCCCAAACTCAGACGACTTAGAAGGGCCAGCTCTAGGGGCAGCACAGAAATGCAGAGTAGTGTATCTGTCTTCCAGAGGAGGCCCTCCTGGGCACCGATATCAAAATACACTGTTACATACTATTTTTTATTTTGTTTTGTTTTTTGTTTTTTTCCAGTACCGGGAACCAAACTCATGACCTTGCACTTGCCAGGCAGGCGCTTTGCCGCTGAGCTAAATCCCCAGCCCCTTACATACTATTTTTTAAATTTATTCCTCAGATTATAGTGAAAGTATTATAGTGAGTTTTAAAAATCTGTGAATTTCATTTCAGATGTTATAGGAGATTTACAAGATATTTGTTGTAAAAGAAGCTGCATTAGATCAGAGAGTTTGATAACCACAGATAAAATCCATGGCTTTCAGCATTCACATTCTTCAGTGAGCATTTCCAAACGAATATTTAGGTTTCCTATACTTTCTCTTACTGGGGATTTCTCCAGACTCTCTGGGTATTAATGCTTGTTTTTGTTAACACAGAACTTACTGGCTTTGGTCCTTACTATTGATACCTTAATTCCTGCATGTTCTCGATTCCCTATTAATTTAGAGCCCTCCTCCCACGTCTTTGTCCCGAGAGACCCGTCATTGTGACTTCTAGTAGTGATTTGTTACCTGGCAGCAAACTCTGTCTCTGTGGATTTTTTTTCCTTATGTAGAGTTTTAAAAGTCAGAGTTTGTAAAGTATTGATTCAACTCTCAAAAACTTAACTTCTCTAAGTCTTAATTGTTTTATCCATAAAATGTAAATAATACCATCAGTCTCACTGGATTGTTTTAAGGAGCACGTGAGCTACCACATACAAGGGATTTGACATAGGACAAGCTGCAGACGCAGGAATTCTTTATTCCCGGCATTTGGATTACTACGTTACTGTTTAGAATATCAACTGTATATTAGACTTTAAGTTGCACCCATTCCTTGCAGGAGTTTTTCATTATGACCTGAGAAGTTAGCCCAAATTCTGATCAAAAATATACCTTCTGTTGGTGATACGCTAATGCAGCTGTTTATTCAGTTTGACTTTAAGTAGCAGAGTGAGGGATGCCTCTGACAAGGTGTGAAGGTATTTCCTCAGTTCTCCTACTCAGTAGTCTCCAGGGTGACAGCCTCTGCTTCGGTTCTTGGCCAAGCCTTAAATTTTACTTCGGCTCTGCTCTGTAACAGAAGTGTTCTGGATGACACTGCCAAGTACACAGAGTAAATATAAATTTTTATCAGTACTGTAAGTGTTCATAATCCTGTCGTGGAAGGCTGTGGAATACTTGGAGTCCTAGGACTAGAGGTACAGGAGTGACTGTAGATCATATACCCTGGGGAAGACCGCAAGTCACTACTGTGTGTGTAACAGTGCCCACAGAATTTACTATGGGACAAGTGAGAAACCAACAGCCCACGATCTGACCCAAAATCCATGACGACTTTTTATCTATGAGCCCGGTAGACCCTTCAACAGGTTTCCACAAACATATTCAGACCATTTCTGCTAGAAAGCAGGCTTGCAAGGTACTGTACTCGAGGGGAAGGTGAGGTATCACAGTGCAAAGATTCTAAGGCATGACTGTAGCCTTGCACTTCAGCCAGGTCCACTGCATTACTGTGCAACAAGCCGTGGTTTTCAAGCCAGCCCCTTGTACTGGTCCCGACTATATGGTCACGCACAGCACTGCATTCTCCGTTCAGTCCATCAGCTTCTGCGGAGGCTTCCTGAGTCACGCTGCCTGTTCCAGGCTGCTTCCAGGCACGTAAGTGAGAGCACAAAGATGAAACAAGCAGACCTCCTCCACACTGTCCTTGAGGTCGATGACTGGGACTTTTCTCCTCTGTCAACCAGTGAGCCCTGGTTGAGCCAGGATCTGTGCTGAGCTCTGAAGCATCTTCGAAGCAGTACAGGCACCACCGTGCTGTGCTGGGAGAAACCCCATCTGGAAGAGAAAAGCTAAGTAAGAGACCACAGAGAGGAGCGCACCCGCCCAGAGGCAGCACCTGCGGAGGCGGTTTCAGTCCCTCCCTCCTTCCGTGACCTGTACTGTTAGAAACCAGGCCTGGCCCATCTGTGAAGCACTGGGGCAACCTGTGCCAATCTGGCACTCCTCTAAGAATATTGAATCCAATATGCTTGAGGAATGGATTTTATACTCCCCTGGAATGTTACTGAATCCATTCTCAAAATGCCTTTTGTTTTGAGCCTGAGAAGACAGCTCTTTCAGGCTAGGGCCACTCTGGACCAGAAGAAAGGATTTGAGGTGAAATCAAAATAACATTTTCTGCAGTTGAATGCCACTTACCTAAGGTGTGCCTCATCCGTGATTCCTAAGGCCCTGGTACCTGACACACTTTCAAGATTAATGGCGCGTTGTCTTCGATTACTCTACAATTGTTCTATGTGTCTCTGTTCTCTATTCTCAACTTTGAAAAGGGCACTGGTGGTGCCCTTCACTCTGGCAGCCCTGCTGTAATAATATCCAACACCGTGCTGGGGTTGAGAGCTGCTTTAATGCACATTTTTTAAGTTCTCCTAGGTAACATGAATCATTCAGTAATTCTCTTGTTAGGATGGTCCTTTCACTCATTCCTTCTCCAGAACATGCTGTTTCTCCTTTTATTTAGCAAATGAAATGCTCCGAACCTTAAGCTGATAGACCCCTGTGCTGGGGGCGGGGGGAGTGCATCTCTCTCTTCTCACCACATCCAGCTGCACCTCGGCCTCCACCCATTCCAGTCACCATCTTCCTCTCTGACCACCCTTCCTCCCTACCCTTAGCTTTCCTGCCCAAATTTAGAGCCCCATCTCTTTCATAGGCTTTGCTTCAAGAGCCTTCAGGTTGATTTTGCTTTGCCTCCTTCTTAATTGTTAGGTATTTTTAGAGCACCAGTCACACCTGTGGAAGCACCAGTCACACCTGTGGTGCTTCCCAGGTACTGAGGACACAGAGGCCATCTCTGCTGTCATTGCCTTCCTTTCCTTCACTTGCTCCAATACAGGTCACCAATCCAAAAAGAGGCATCTGAAATGGATAAACACTTCTCAGATGAAGAAGTAGAAACGGCAAATAAATATATGAAAACATGTTCAATCTCACTGATCAACTAAAGCAACCCTGAGACTCCATCTCACTCCAGAAAGAATGGCTACCATCAGAAAGTCAGCCAATAACAAATGCTGGTGGGACTGTGGGGGAAAATGAACCCTTCTTCACTGCTGGTGGGAGTGCAGACTGGTGCAGCCACTGTGGAAATCAGTGTAGAGATTCCTCAAGAAACTAGGACTAGAGGTCCCATTGAACCTTCTTGGTATCTTTCCTAAAGAATTAATAGCATCATACCACAGCGATACATGCACAACCATATTTATAGCAGTAGAGTTTGTAATAGTTAAATCTTGGAAACAACCCAAATGCCCATCAAATGATGAATGGATAAAGATGATGCAGGGCTTTTTAATATATACAGTGGAGTACTACTCTGCCATAAAGAAAGATAAGCTTGAAACATTTCTAGCTAAATGGAGTCACACTGAGACCATACTGTTAGGTGAAATAAATCACACACATATGTTTAAATATCACATTGTTTCTCTGCTGTGAGAAACAAAGTGTAAATAAGGACTAAAATAATAGATTTTGGGAACTGGAAAGAAAAATATTCAAATGAATAGTGGAACAAAGGATGGGGGAAGGGGAAAGAAAGGAAGCTAGAAGAAAAGAAAGACAGAAGGAAAAAGTGGGAACAAAGGTTTTGTAAATAAGGAGGAAGGGGGGTTGAAGGGAGGGGAAGGGGTTGGGGGAAAAAGAAGAATCAACATAGCTCATGGGCAGGTACAAATTCCCTGTGATGAATATGGTCATTATGTATATCTAAATGTACCAGCACAATTTTTGAAAAGAATCAGAGATAGGTCACAGGAGTAAAAAAACCAGACAAACTAGATAATTTCAGGTGGTTTTCAGTGCTGTACAAGGGGGCAGTGGTGTTACATGACTGGCACTATAAAGGGAAGGCACTGTTTTAGGAAAGGCATTTTCAGCCTGTAACATTCAGCTGAAAGGATGAAAAGGAGCCAGCTGTCTGAGTCGCTGGGAAGAGTGTCCCAGACATAAGCAAAGGCACGGAGCGGCAGGCTAGCCCGCCTGGACGGGCCGGGAAGGTGAACTCATTGCGTGCGGGCCAAGGCGAGCAGGGCGCCCAGCAGCAGTCGTGGTGCTGTGGGCAGTTGCAGAGTCCAGATTGTATTCTAGAAGCAGAGGAAGATGCTGGTGAGCTTTAAGCAGGGAAGAGGCATCATGTAGTTTCAGTTTTCATAGGCGCACTCTTGCTGTCCTTAGGACCTGGGATCACACCGAGTGAAGCTGCATCAAAGGGCCTTTAGGAGACCAGCGCAGCACTCCAGGTAGGAGAAGATGGTGGCTTGTGATGGAAGGTGAGGTGAAGAAAACAGACTGAGGATGTGGCTTGGATTCAGAAACTGAGACATAGGAGAAACAAAGACTGACACCTCGGTGTGGGGCTTGCACACCTCGATGGCTAACTCCACCATCTGTTGAAAGGGCAAGAACAGAGAGGAATATTTCCATTCTCCACAAATCCTTGCTCTAAAATTGTCTGGTTCTGTTTTGTGCTCACTTCTTATACTGCAGTGGCTTCCTGTTTTCTCTCATGGAAAATCCATGCTTCGTATCTTACGTATGGGATCAGCTGAGCGCATCCTTCCTCTTCAGCCCCTTCTCTACCCCCCTCCCGCGTGCACAGGCACGTGCGCAGGGCACCTGGCGCTGCCGCTGGAGCATCGCTCCCTTCCCGACCTGCCTTGGCACTCCTGTTTCTCTGGGCAGAGATGTTCTCCTCCTGGGTGCTGCCATGCCTCCTGTCTTTCAGGATGTAGCGGACATGGCAGAATCACCCCTGCGGTGTCCCGATCGCCGAGTCCCCTGAGTCAGGCTCTGTGTCCTTGTTCTCCTCAGCCAGCCTTGGGGACGGGCCACCACTGCGCAGCAGCTGGACGCACTTTGGCCTGGGCTTTGTCCTCAGACCTGGGGCTTCCACCCAACTCTGTGCTGCAGGGCCCCGGAATCACATGGTCCTTGCTGCTTCCTGTTTCTTAGGCAAATGAACGCTGTAGGTACATTTAACACATTATCTCCTAAAACAGCTATCGGTGTCTCCAGGTAGTTCTTCCAGCTGTTTAAATGCACTGATTAACTGAATAGGTGACATTTGGAAGCTCCGAGTCTGCCTTGGCTTCAGTACCTCAGGACCTCAGCTGAGATGACCTTCACCGCAGTCACCTTTGGAGGGTAATAGCCCTTTTGCTAATGGCTCTGTAGCTATTCTTTGATTTATTTTCTGCTTATATTGATCCTTTAGCATCATAGATCCAGAGCCAGAAAAGAAACCTCAATCTAGTTATATACTTGGAAGATCTATTTGGGTTTTAGCTAGATTTGTATTAGCAGCTGGAATAGCATCATGACTGGGCACGGTGAACTTCAGGAGTGTCAGTGAAATCATTCTACCTGATCAGGCTCGTCCTAGCTTGTTAAATCAGCCAGGACAGCTCTTCCACCTTCTGATTAACAGGGTGGTAACCTCTGTTAAATATTCAACTATTTCCTATATATAGCCTGCAACAACATATGAATAATTTGCTAGAGAGCCTTCAGTATTTGTTTGTCGGTTGCCCCTAGCTTAGCTTCATGGATGCTAAGAAATATGGAAGATGTTTTTCTGCAAAACAAGATCACCATGGGGATGATCACTGCGTGAGTCCTAAGGCCCTGAGACCAGCCACTGCATGTTGAAGAAGCAGTCTTCTTCATGGAAGTCGTTGCCGAGGTGTCAAAGTTACACAGCTGAACTCTGACCCCACCCTGTGTTTTAGACTGTCTGCCTTGTGCTTGCCTCAATCTGCTGCCAGGAGACTTATATTCTAATAACTTGATTTTTAATTAGTGAGAAACCAAGGCAGTACTAGTTAAATGTCTCACGAAGCATTACAGATGACTCTAAATGCCTCACGATATAAATACACTTAGTAAAATGAAAACACAAGTAGCTTTGCATATATTTATATGTTTTGCCCTTTAAGTTTCGAGTTTAAAGGCTGAAAGCTGAGAGGGAGATGGTGGTGAGAGGAAGGCAGCTTCCTCTGAGGATCTGTGTGGTAGATGACTTGATTCGGGGCTGCACACCTTCAGGCCCCTGCTGTGTACGGCAGGTCCAGGGTGGGGCTCACAGGGGGAGGAACGGAGGGTGGCAGCGGAGGAGCCTTCAGAGGGACCCCTTTCCTGCGGAAACCTCGAGTTCTCTGTCTGATCGCAAAAGACAGGTTGGGTGGGGAATGAGCTATGTATCCTGGGGTCCTAAGCGTTGGAAATTGCCACACGTATGATTTTAAAAATTCTCTCATGCAAATTAACATTTTCCCAGGCAAATATTTCATGGAAATCATAGAGCTCTGCTTATTATAATTCACTTTGAGAGTGTAAATATCCATTTTCCCTAAGAACTTAAGGGGCTCTTACAAAGTAAAATATTAAAAAATAGTTTAAAACAGCCAAAACTATTTAAATTGTCTAACTAAAAGAATGTGTTCCATGACATTTGGATCTGGACAAGAATAAAACTCGTTTCATTTTAGCTCCACACTAGAAAAAACTTCCTGTGCAGGCATGATCTGCTCACTCTCTCTCGTGAATAAAATCGAATGATGCGTATTTTCTGCTCAGAACTTTGTGCTGGCATCGGCGCCACGACAGGGAAGAAGCAGAGCAGTCCTTCGGGACGCGCCATTGCTTCCCTCCTTCACCCCTCCAGCCTCCTGTGCCTAGCCCGCAGGGCTGCGCTGGCCTGGCCTCCAGTCGCCTGGCTGCTTCACGCTCTGCCTGTGCAGGGCGCCCTGTGTGCCCAAGGCCAGGCCTGTTGTGCCACCCTGGGCTTTGCTCACACTCTCCCTCTGCCTCAGCTCCACTCGCTGAAAACCCTTCCTCTGAGATAGGCAAGGACCTGCTTCAAGAGGACTCCCTCCCCCAGCGGGTCTACATTTAGTAGCTGCTTGGTCTTGACGAAGTTCCTTGATTTAATCACTGCACCTGTGAAATGGAGCGACTAGTGCAGCCAGTCCCCAACTTAGATCTTCCCACTTGCAATCCTTCAGGTGTGAAATGGTGGGAAAGCCGTGCATCTTGAGAGGAAACCACGCTTGGCCTCTGAATTCTGGCCTTGCCTCAGGACCAGCGTGCAGTGTGGTCACCCTCGTGCTCCTGGACAGCAGTGCGGCACGGGCCGGTCCCCTTTGCCCCGTGGGTGCGAGGGAAACGGCCTGCAGTGAGCTGAGCTGTGTGCCAAGCCAGAGTGCTCCAGTTTTGTGGCTGGATTAAGTGTTTTTTACCTGAAATATTTTCATTTTACAAAGGGTTTATCAGGAGGCATCCCCACTGCAAGCTGCGCAGCGCCGATGCTCCAAGAATTGCTGTGGTCTGATTAATAGGAGAGTTCCTGACATGGACCTGTGCCTACCCAGGGATCCCTTGAGCCACCGGCACATTTTCCTCCTGCCGTACCTTGCCCAAAATGCCCTACATCGCTAGGTCTCGAGTCCTCAACTGCCGGCCCTCGAGTTGTAGTTGGCTCCACTCTATTTCCTCCACGCAGGACCGGCTTGCCAGACACAGTTTCTTGTTGCCTTTTCCTGGTCTCCTTTGCTCCCAGAAGCCACATCTCCCCTTCCTCGTCCCTGCTGGCTTCCCCAGCACTGGTCCATACCTTTTCCATCTGCCTGTTTGTCCCCTTCTCCCCAGGGCAGCTGTGGCTTTGCCCACCTGCAGAGCATCTCTGTCCTTCAAAGCTCTGCTCCTTGCTCTTCTCTCTTTTGACCGCATGCTTTCCAGGTAACCTTACGTGTTCATTCAGGGATTTGTACACCAGGTCTAATGTCTCCCCTTGAGCTTCTTACTCATGTTCCTACTGCCTGGACTGCGTGCAGAGTACCACCCTGGCATTGTGGGGAAGACCGCAGGATAGACTCGTGGATACGTTGGATTTTATCATCTGGAGGTGGAAAAGTTAATTGCATGATCATGGTGAGCCTACATGAAATGATATTCACAGAGTGGGATTGCCCAATACTTATACCCTGGTTTTCTCTTGCATTCTACTGCATTGACTGCCCCTTGGACGTCTACCCTACAGCAAAACAATAAGTGTGCTTCCCTTATTACCTCATGTAATTCCTTACGGAGACTGTGTGTAGTAAGTATCCATGCTGCCAAAATGCAGCACGGAAAGGCTAATAACTTGCCTGATTTCTCACAGTTAGCAGGCACAAGAATGAGAATCTGAACCCAGGTGGGCCAGCTCCCGAGCTCTGCCCTGTAAACACTGCGTTATCCACAGAGTGCCCAGCAGCGTGTGTTCACGGGGTAGGTGCACGAAAGACCAGGATGAAAGCAAGAACTTTGAAGAAAGGGAATGAAACAAGGTGGTGAGAATCCAAAGCCATCACTTAACAATATTTACTAGGGGAGATTTGGGTATATACTGACTATGTGCAAAACAATGCCAAAGGCTGAGATAGTTTATAACAGTGAGACCTCACAGCGCTGTTCTTCCTGCAACGAGCTTAACTTCAACATTCATCATTCTGAAAATACTGAAAATCAGCCATCAGTCATATTCCTCAGTGGTAGCGCCTCAGGTAAATCGGTGAACTAGTTGACATGTGTTCTGAGTACTCAGCAGGCCTTTCTTAATGCTCACGGGAGGCTAGCAGTCCCTCAAAACCCATTACTGAATTTTCATTTTTATCCCACCTTCTAACAACAGTGTCTACTTTCTTTACCAAGTAGAAAAGCCAAAAAAGAAATTATCAGAGTAATATTTTAAAATTTGGGAATATCCTACAATAATTGCTATGGTGGACTTAAGATCTCTTTCCTTTGGAGCTTGGAATTATGAGAGCTCTGATAATTCCTAAATAATCATCAAAAGATTTATAAGAGGAGTAATCGAAAAGGCAAACTCAGAGGCAAGATCTACGGCTGCTGGCTCACGCTGACTGGCTTTGAGTTGGCCGAGTTTAATTATACATTTACCAGCAAGTCAGCCCTGCCTTTCCTGCGGTGTGATCCAGTGTTCCTTATTAATTATGTCTATTCCTCTGTATTCTCTCTATTGAAAACCGTGAGTGGACATCTTTCTCTTGTGTTTCTCAGATAATCTGCTTCACCTTTACTATCCATGACCTTTTATTGATGGCAGTGCTATACCACAAAAGAGTAACTTTAACAGCCACATAATTTAGAGTACTGCATACCTGAGGATGAAAACCTGGTGTAAAATAAGAACTTTATAAGGTAGGATTTGTTTTATGAAAAGCACTATGCCTTAAGCAGAGTACAAAGATCAGTCATGATACATGTCTGACTGCAACTATAAAGTTGTTGCTTCAATTGTCATTGACCAATTACTGTTTTATTATATTTTCTTTTTATTTTTATGGTAGAGAATGCAGTCTTTCCCACAAGTAGCCCTTGAGCCCAAATATATTAACAGTTTAGGGAGAGGAAAAAAGGAACTTGAGCTTTATCTACACAGAGGGACTAATTGAAGTGCAGTTGGGCGTGGAGTTGCATTTCAGTAGCTTTCTAAAGATGTCTTCCTATTGTAAGTGGCTCTTTTAAAAAATATTCAAGAGAAAATTTGTTTTGCTTGAGTTATGATTTGTAAATATTATAATTTCTGGAGATTTTATATTTTTTCAGGCAGAATAGATTTGTAGAGACGTAAGCAATCAGGCAGCACATGACATTAGTTACCGTGGTGGTTAGAAGCCGGTCCAGAGCTCTTCTGCTAAAATAGCAGCCAAAACCAAAATACAAAACTTTTGATTTTGGTGCTGAGTGAGGAACCCAGGGCCTTGCGCATAGTAGGAAGCACTTCACCATGGAGCTACTCCTCCAGCTCCGAACTTATTCTTATTAAAAAGACTTTCTCAAAAGAAGGATTCGAGATTTAATTTTTAAGCTCTGTGTTTGTTTATTTACTATTTGAACAAGTACATGAATGTGAATATAGTGTAACACAAGCGCAAGGGCATCAGGTCGTCACCCGTGCTGAGGTGGAAGCCAGGGCCCCTCTGTGTGCTAAGCAAGCGCTCACAGGAGCTGCTGCCTGCGAGCTCCGCCGTGTTCAGTGCAGGCTTGCACTTCTCCGGGGCAAGGGCTGCCCTGCTCAGCTCGTGCCTCACCGTGTGGAAGAGGAGCTGTGGGCACAGGGAGCGGCGGTCCCAGGAGTTACTGTCTAGCGCCATGGAGCCTCAAAGAAAGAACTGCGGAAGTAGGTGCCTTCTCCTGTCCTTTTCCAGAGGTGTCAGTAGCAGTCCCCCGAAATGTGGAGGTCCCTGGTGCAGGAGCTCAGCAATGGCTCCAATTACAGAGGAAAAGAAAGGGGTCTTCACAGCAAATGTTAAATACATCTGAACAAATGTGCTTTATTAATTAACCAGGAAATCTAATTTTATTTTATCTTGTTTTTGTTTTGGTATTGGGTTCAAGTCCTAATACCTCACACACAGTTGATGAGCACTGTACTACTGAGGTACATTATCAGCACTTTTATAATACTTTTATTCTGAGACAGGGTCTCATTAAGACTTCCTGACTGGCCTGGAAATTGGTATTCTCCTGCCTCGGCCTCCTAAGTATTACTGCTGGGATTATAGGGAAGCCCTGTCATTCCAAAAAAAAAGTCTGATTTTATTTTTATATGTGTAGTGCACATTTCCTTACACAAGTGCTCACAGTTGTGTCTAAAAAATGTGTGTAATATTTTTATATGTGATTCAGAGACTGTTACAACATGGTGTGTTCTTTACTTCAGCCAGAAAAGCTGTCCTCACAAACACTACTTTGTTGAAATGTAATGTTATTCTAATAGAAAATTACTCTATAACTATGATATGTGTTTTTGAAGCACATTATTTTCAGATAATAAGTACTATATGTAATAAATTAGACTGTCATCAGCAAGAATTAAAAACAGTGAGGATAAGTAATAGAGCATATACTATTTTCAAAGTGACACTTCAAATATTTAGATGATGGATTAATTAGTCTGATTTAATTATTCTGCAGTATGAATTTATCAAAGCATCACACTGTACCCCATAAACATATACAGTAATATTTGTCAATTAAAGGTAAAAATAAATGTAACATAGAGTATCCAAATTTGAGGTTAACAGATTGCCATCTGTTTAAAAAAACCTTTCTTTTCAAATAGGTAATAATCCTATTTGATATTGTCTATGAAGCTGGGAGCAAACTAGGAAAACTTGCATACCCATTGTAGATGTTCCCAATGTTTTCTGAGACGGACCTCCAATGAAATAATAGGGTTTGGTGTTTATCACATAACCAGAGGAGGGAAAAACTCAAGGGGTAGGAAATCCAAGGAACCGAAAGCACGAGTTCGAATGGTAGATTTGTTTTCTCCTTATATTTGCTACATATCTGTTAACTGATAAAGTCTAGTGATTTGAAAGAAAAAATTTATTTCTGTTATACCTACCACCTTCCAGAAGTGTTTTAGGCACCTCTTAGAAGATGCTACAAATTCTCTTTGGCATCTGAAAATAACTTAGACCAACTTGCAAAGGAACAAAAGGTGTAATGCTTTATTACTTCTTGCACACCAGAAGTGGGGGAATTATTTTTAACGACTTGGGAACGGAGTGTTACTGTGGAGCTTCAAAGGGCGCGCGCTGGGTGGGAAGAGGCCCTGCTCGTGGTTTCTCTGTATCGAGGAGAATTGGGGGTGCTGCGCTGCGAGGCTAGGGTCTCCCTCAGCGTGGGGCTCCCCCGCATGGAGCCACACTGGGGACCCTTGGCGGGTCGGGCGGGTGGAGGACAGTGCTGCCTGTCACCGGCTGGGCTGCGTTTCTCAGAGCTCGCAGAGGAGTTAGACAACGCGGATGGACTCCTTGCACGTTTCCATCTCTGCTCGGCAAGCCCCGCTGCAGCCTGAGCAGGAACAGTTCCTGCCTGCCATACTTGCAGGGACCTAGGAAATGCTCGGGGGCAGCTCCACTCCGCGCTCTGTTTCCTCTCCTTCGCCTTCTGCTCTGACTTTAATTTTACTCAACTTGCCTCTGAGAGGCTGAACAGCTACAAGATCTGCTTCACAAGCGTGTTCGGGATCTTTCTTTCAAACCTGCCCCAGCTTTATTTTCTTAAGTGACTTAATCAAAGGTAATTCAAGTTCACCTTTTTGTATCAATGGTTGTATTTAAGGAGGTCTTATCTGATTTCCATCACCAATTACAGGCTTGCGTTTCTTGTTTATATCCATCTCGTCCCTGACAGGGCCCGGTTTGGTTTTGATAGGAAGTCCAGCCTTCATCTCCTGTCACAGGTCCCTCGAGCACATTTGTTCTGGTAAAATTATATCTCGGGAATGATGGGTTCTGATGTGAACTGAGGATGTGGTGGCCTGGGGTGGTCCCTGCCACTTTGTTTGAAAAATAAATTGTGAAACCTCAGTAGTAAATATTTGCCCGAGAGAACACAGTGGGAGGGAGACTGCGGCGCAGGAACATTGCAGTTAAGACGCTGAAGTCAGAGGTTAACGTAACAGGAGTTGGTCTCCTTAGGAAGGTCAGCGTGGCCGGCAGCTCAGCACCCAGCTCCGAGGTGACTTTTAACTATTTTTGGCAGGATAAACATCGTATGTGGCTGCCTTTGGGAGCAAAGCACAAAGGTCGAGGACCCAGGGGGATTAACTTCTTAGGAAGAGATACAATATTTAACTTGGCTGCCCTCAAAAGCTGCACATTTGCTGGCCGGCTTTCCTGAGCAATAGAACTTTAGGCTTTGTTTTAAACAAACACGGTCTTTGAGAAGCCAACATCCAAGTGCCCCAAATCTCCTATTGCAAGGAACAGCAGTGTTTAAGCTCAGTGTTAGACTCCTCCTCAGCTTCGGAGATGGAGTCAGTGGTCCCTGGGGATTCTTCCTGCGGCCGTGGGCACCATCTCACCACCCGAACGCCAGGCCTGTGGGCCTCCTCCTGTGGTCCCCACACCCCGGCACCCGCTTCCCCCACCCCCGCTGTCCCTGGAGCTGCCCAGCTGTGGCACCCATGTGTCGCGGCATGTCCTGTGCCTCTGGTCCGCCTTGCTTCTCACTGGCGTCATCCAGTCAGAATCACTCAAGCTGGAGCACCTCAGGGTGCTCCTTTCTCACTGGCTAAACTGGACAGTGACTCAGCCTCACTGTGCCCCAGTTTCCTTGGGCTAGAGGCAACAACAAGAAATAGTACCAACCTCACAGACTCAACGTTATGATTAAGCAAGTTAAACCGACACAATCCCTTACTTGCCTTTTCAAATTTAACATATTCTGAAGATTGAAAATCCCTTAATAAATTTGAAGCAAGCCTACTTGGCAAACACCGGCCCAAACTTGGGAAGCTATTGGTAGACTGTATCCCAGTTAGCGAAAGGGTTCTTAGGTTTAGGGCTGAAAAGTTATTATATTTCATTACGGGGTGTTGCCCCAAACACTCGGGAGATTATATCCTCTACGAGCATTGTATTGTCGTTTTAGCATTTTGAAAATGTGAACTCTAAATCACATTGCACTCGAAAAAGTTCCGCAAAGAAAGCAGTGAGAATGTTAGCTGTCATTGTTGTCTGCCTCTGGTGTTCTCTGCACCCCGAACAACGTCTGGCACAAAGTCGGCGCTTAGTAGAGCTCAGTGTTGCCCCTGTAAGAAACTCACTGAGTTCTTACTGAGCACGTGTCCCCTCTTCCCAGAGCATGGCAAAGTCAGACGATGGCTAGATGGCTCAGTGAGAGTTCCAGAAGTGGCCAGTGAACTCCTAAGTGTGTGTGCACTTCGAGTGCGTTCACATACTGCTAATGCTGGAACACATGCTGACCGCCCATACTCCTAAGAGAAGCTGTCGTGCTGCTGGGACAGGGTTGGAGTGTAGCGAGTCCAGTGGCATTTTGAATTCTTGTATGTCCTCTTGAATTTCATATTGACACTCATGGAACCAGAAGCAAGACAAAGGAGTGAACGGCTCGGAAGATCAGTGACATTGCAGGAGTGCGGGTACACGCGTGCTTTGGTCTGTGCTGAGCACCAGGAGCAGTGGGCACTGGACGGGTGCTCCGGGGGTGTGTACTGACGTGAACCAGGAAAGCACATGCTGCGCAGGTGCTCTCTGGTTTTTCTGCGAATCACTTCTGAACACTAGGTCAGTAGATATTTAAGTAGCGAAGGTATTTAGTTACTTGCTTTGGTCACTGACTCTTAAATATCGGTAACGCAGAAGTGCCCCATCGTCACCCACCTCTCTCACATTTGCGGGGAAAGGGGGGACCGTTCCCGGATGGGCGGTATCACTTATTATATAAACATCACATCAGTTCTGTATGGGAAATATCAACACAAACAACAAAAATTGTTTCTTCTTCCCTCAGAAAAAGAGTTTGAGGGCTATGAATTCATTTTTAGAATATATTAAATTACCTTTGTGTCTATTAGAAATATGTGTGTGATTATGATCAGCCAATTTAAACTCTGTTCACTTATTTTTTACCTAAAATAATTGGTCTCTTGAAGAAAATTAGTAATAATTAATTGGTGTGTTAGAAAGCGATTAAGAGGCTGAGGGAATAGCTCCACACTGGAGTGCTTGCCTAGCATGTGCGAGGGCCCAGCTTTAAACTCCAGTACTTGAAAACAAAACAAAAAGAAAGAGAAAAAGGAGGAGTTTTTGAGGTGGGACCCTGGGTGCTAAAGTCTGTGATTCTGCATAAGTTGCTTGCTCTTTCAGGCGGATGCACGTGGTGCCACGTTTAATACTTCCTCGTATCTACAGCCTGGTGCCTATCCACACGGACTTTGGTTTATTTTGTTCAGGAGACATTAGCAAAGCTGATGAAAAGAAGCATGGGAAAAAGTGACTTTTCACTGTGTCTCTAGAGCCCCTCCCAGGACCAGCCTTAAGAACATGTCCAGGCGTTCCTGCTGAAGGAGTTGGAGAGCACCGCCTCCTCCGTCTTGCTGCCGTCCCAGGCCAGCCAGCCCCTGGCTAACTCACCTGCTCACAGCAAATGCTTGAGCGGCCCAGGCTCTGGTAACAAAACCCAGGGGTGGCGTCACCAAGTCAGTCCACAGACTCAGGAGAAATAATGCTTAGTATTCTGGAGAGGTTTGTGCTGCTACAATGACCACTAGAATGTGTTCTGCATCTCCTTTCCCCTGTCCAATAGAATAGATGAGATTGAATTTTAGTCCGGTTTTTCTATTTTATGCTAATTTTATACAAATTTTCTGTGTTCAAAGAATTATTGAAGATACACTTTAGACCTGGCAGCAGCAGCAGTACTATGATCAGGACCCGTAGAAATGAGTGAAACACACTCCATGCGCAGCTCCCGATGGGACTCAGCAAGATTCATTAAAAAGATTCCCACCTTCAAGAGCAGGAGTAACTCTAGAAAGAGCCAGATAGTAAATAGTTTAGGTTTGGGGGGCCGTATGGTCTCTGTCACATCTACCTAGTTCTGCCATCGTAGGTCTTAAATGGCCATAGACAATATGTAAACAAATGGGCATGAGTGTGTCTCAAGAAAAAATGGTTTACAAAAAGAAATGACAGACTGGATTTGTTACACGGGCAGCAGTTGCCTGATCACTGAGCAAGATCACTAACACCAGACAACTCTGCTGCTGTCACACAAGAAAGAATACATGGCACCAAATCAGTGTGAACATTTGATTTTTTTCCTCCAAAAAATCACTTGGCATGAGACTTACCTCCTTACATTTGTAAGCACACTGTATCATGGCTAACTGCATGCCTATTATTATGCAGACGTTCTCTAAAACTGTTTAATCTTGCAAGGATAAAGCTCTATACCCAGTGAAAATCTCCTCACTTTTCTCTTCCCCCATTCCCTGACAACCACCTTTCAACATTTTGCTTCTACCAGTTTGGCTACTTTAGATCCCACAAATAAATAGAATCACACAGCACTTGGCCCTCCCTGACTGCCTTATTTCAGTTAACATAATGTCCTCCAAGTTCTCCCAGGTGATAGCTGATGATAGGATTGCTTTCTTTTCTAAGCCTGAGTGGTAATGTGCCATAGCATGTATATACTGCAGTTCTGTTATCCATTCATGGATATTTTCGTTGGTTCTGTTGTGAAAAATGCCACAGTGATCATGAAGTGAAAGCGTCTATTTGAGTTTCTGTTTTCAGTTCTTTTGGATAAATACCCAGAAGTCAGATTGTTGGACCATAGGGTGCAATATTTTTAGTGTTTTGGGAACGTCTGTATTGTGTTCAGTAGCAGTTGCACCATTTTCTAGCCTCACCATTTTCTCAAGGACTCCAGGTTCTCCACATACTCATTAATCTGCGGACTCCAGGTTCTCCACATACTCATTAATCCGCATTAACCTCGCCTCTTGGTAAATGGCTCTACTAACCCTCATTTTGATTTGCATTTTCCTAGCGATTCATGACGTTGAGCAACTTCTGTATATACGTTGGCCATTTGTGCATCTTTAAAGAAATGTTTATTCAAGTTCCTTGCCTACTTTAAAATCAAATTAGGTGGGGTACTTTTGATTTGTAAAAGTTAATCATAAATATTAGATATTAAACCTCCTGTCAGATGTATAACTTGCAAATATTTTCTCTCATTCTATAGGTTACTTTTTTGTTCTGTTGCTTCCTCTACTGAGCAGCTTTTTAGTTTGATACACTCTCACTTGTCTGTTTGCTCTTATTGCTTATCCAAGAAACTATCACCAAGGTCAATTTTATGAAGGTTTTCCCCTGTTTTCTTCTAACAATTTCATAGTTTTGGGTCTTATATTTAAGTTTTAATACACACATTTTGAGTTAATTTTTGTGTATGACATTACACAGGGTCGAATTTTGTTCTATTGTATACAGAGGTCCAGTTTTCCCAATAGCATTTGATGAAGATACTGTTATTTCCCCATGTGTAATATTGGCACCTCTATCAGAGATTATTTACTTGAGCCTCTTTTTTTTTTGGTACCAGGAATGGCAAAGATCATTTAATCATTAATGCATAGGTCTATTTTTGAATTCTTTATCTGTCCTATTGGTCTATCTGCCTTTATACTAGTACCATATTTATAATTACATTTGTTTCACAATATGATATGAAGTCAATAAATGTGAAGTCTTCAGCCTTGTTTTGTTTTCAAGATTGTTTTGGTTATTTGGGGTCCTTTGTGCTTCATATAGATTTTAGAATTTTCTTCTATCTCTACAAAAAAAGCCATCAAGATTTTGATATGAATTGTATCAAATCTGTTGATTGCTTTGAGAGACATGACTGTTTCAACAGTTTTAAGTTTCCAACCTATGAACGTGGAATACCTTGTACTTATGCGTTAATTTGTTTCAGCAATATTCTTTAGCTCTTTAGTGCATCTATGTGGTTACATTTATTCCTAAATATTTTATTGTTTTTAATGTTCTTGTAAATGGGATTTTCTTACTTTTTTTTCAGACTGTTCATTGTTAGTGTGTAGAAACACACAATTTTTGTATGTTGATTTTATGTCTTGTCTTATTAGTAAATTTGTTGATTTATGTCTTATCCCATTAGTATCCTAATGGGTGTGAGGGTGTGTGTGTGTGTGTGTGTGTGTGTGTGTGTGTGTGTGTGTGTGTAATTCTTAGTATTTTCCATATATAAGATCACATCACCTGTAACTAGGTAATTTTGCTTCCTTCCTTTGGTTTGGATGTCTTTTACGTCTTTCACTTGCTTAATTGCCCCAGCTAGGACCCCTGTAGCTTGTTAAATAAAAGTGGTTAGAGTGCTCTTTCTTTCCTTTTTCCTGATCTGAGATGGCAATGTCAGCTTATCATCATTTTCATTTTCAGTGTTATCTGAGGGATTTTCAGTTATGGCCTTTATGAATTTAATTCTATTTCTAGTTTGTTGAATGTTTTTAAAATGAAATGCTCATTTTCGCCAAATGCTTTCCTTGCATCTATTGTGATGATCTCATGGTTTCTATCCTTTATTTGTTAATGTGTCCTGGTACCTCAGTTAACTTTTGGGCATTGGACCCTCTTTGCTTTTTGCATCCCAGGGATAAATCTCTCATGGTTATGGTGAGTGATCCTTTTAAGGTATTCCTAAATTTGTTGTGCTTATATTTTGTTGAGAAATAGTCATCTATATACATTACTGATATTAAGTTACAGTTATCTTGCCTTATATCTTGTTTTATTTTTTGATTTGGTGTTAACATCTGCTTGGCCTCATAAAATGAGCTTGAAAGTATTTTCTCCTATTTAATATTTAGGAAGATTTTTGAGAATGTCTAGCATCACTTTTTCGTTAAATTTTGGTAGCATGCTCTAGGAAAGCTATCTGATCCTTGTTGGGGATTTTTTCTTATTGCTGATTGACTATCCTTACTAATTATAGATCTGCTCAGACTTTCTACTTCTTTGTGATTATGTTTTAGTAAGTTATATATTTCTCAGTGTTTATCTATTTCTTCCAATTTGTTGGCATATAATTACTAATAATAGTCCCAGAAAACCCTTTTTATTTCTGTAATGTCTGCTATCATGCATTGTCTTTCATTCTCAACTTCTAAATTTGGAGTGTCTCTTCTTTTTTTTTAAGTTTGTCTAAAGCTCTGTCTTTGTTTTGCTGTGCTGGAGGCTGGGGATTGGATCCACGACCTTGTATCTGCTATACAATTAGTTTTGTTGCACTTTAAAATTCTTAGTTTTATTGATTTTTTCCTATTTTTTATTTTATATATCTACAGTACATTTCACCCCTGCTAATAACTTTGGGATTAGTTTGTTCTTTTTATTTATTTTGTGAGGTGAAACGTTGTTTATTGAATATATTTGTTTTAATGTTGGAATTTACCACTGTAAACTTCTCTCTTAACACTGCTTTGCCTGCATCCTGTAAGTGCTGGTATGGTGTGTTTTTGTTTTCCTTTGTCTTCAGAAATTTTCTGTTTTCCTTTTGATTCTTCCTTTTGGCACCTTCCTTTCTCATACCTTGTTTGAGAACGTGTTGCTTAATATTCATGTATTGATGAATGTCCAGTTTTCCTTTTGCTATTGAGTTCCAGTTTCATTCTATTAGGTCACAAAATAAGTGATAAGATTTCAGTCTTCTAAAGTTTCTTAGGACCTGTTTTGTGACCTAACCATGTGGCCATTCCTGGACAATGTTCATGTACACTTAAGAAGATGTATTTTGCTGCTGTTGGATGGAGTATTCTGTGCATCTCTTATGAGTTCTTTTAGTCTATAGTACTCAAATCTTGTTTCCTATTGATCTTTCTGAAAGTTTTACTCATTATCAAAAGTGGGATACTGAATTTTCTACATTCCTGCCTATTTCTCCTTCCCATTCTGTTGATGTTTGTTTCAAATATTTGGATGCTCTGTTGTTGGGTATATATTTATAATTGTTATATCGTCCTGATGACTTGACTCTTTTATCACTATATAATACCTTTCTTTGTCTTTTGTGATCATTTTTAACTTGCCCTCTCACTTTATATTTTTAAGCTATACATTGCATCTTTCTATCTATGTACTAATTATTTATACTTTGCATACTCTCATCTTCTAAAGAACTAAAAGTGATGCATGACCCATAGTTACACTAGTACTGTATTTGTCTATATATTGTATATTTGTCTGTATTACCAGCAAGATTTGTATTTTCTTACTCTTTCCTGTTGCCACGTAGTGTCTTTGTCTCAATTTGAAGGACTCCTTCTAGCAATCCTTGTAAGGAAGATATAGTGATCCACTCCTGCATTTCCTTTTATCAGGGAAAGTCTTTATTTTTTCTTTATTTTTGAAGGCAATTCTATTGAATAAAGTATTGGTCAGCATTTTTTTTTTTTCTTCAGTGCTTTCACTCTCATCCCACTCCCTCTTGGCTACGACATTCTGCTGAGAATCTGCTGACTGTGTTGTGGGGGGATCACTTTTGTATGATGAACCATTTTCTCTAGCACATTTCAGAGTTCTTGTTTTGTCTTTCACTTCTGACAGTTGGATTATAATCCACATTGGGTGTGAACTTCTTTCAGTTCATTATATTTGCAGTTCTTTGAGGTTCTTCAATCCAGATGTCCATTTTCTCCCCCTGACTTGTGGAGATTTTCTGCCATTTATTTCTTCAGATAAGCTGTCTGCATCTTTCCCTGGGCACTTTCCAACACTCCCAAAACTTGTATATTAGTCTGCTTAATGTTTTCTTATAACTGTTAGGTGTTCTTTCTTTCTTCTTTCCATACCAACTGGATCCTTTTTTATTTCGGACTCTTCAGCATGATCAGATCTGCTGTTGAAGCCCTGGCGTGAATTTTTCCATTGAGTTATTCCATTTTTAGCTCCAAAATTTCTGTTAAGTCCCTTTCATACTTACTGCTGCTTTGCTGATACTATCTTTTTGTTCATATACGATTTTCCCCGCATTATATCTTAATGATGTTGAATTCTTTTTCAGGTGACTCGTGTGTCTCCATTTTTAGGGCCAGTTTCTGGTGATTTTGTTCCTTTGGTTGGACCATTTTTCCTGTTTCTTCATGTGCCTTGTAACTGTGTTAGAATTTGCGCCTTTGAAGAAAGAGCTCCCTCTCCCAGTTTTTACAGCTTGGCTTTGCCCAGGGAAAGACCTTACCCAGTCAGCCTCTCTAGAAATTCCAGGGGCTTCTTGAGTGTTTCCAGGGTAGGCGTCTTCGCCTGGTTTATGCCTGCAAATTCCCCATAGAAGGGACCTTCCTGTTTCTTTTGGGGTGCTGTGAGCTTGTGCTCCCCCCTCTGTCTGTCTACAGTACTGCAGCTTCTCTCTTGGCCACATTAGCTCAGGTCTCTGGATGCTTCTGGTCCTGTTAGTGAGGTGATTTGGGTCCTGGGAACTCTCCAGACATGCGCGATGCGAGGTGCCTGCTGCACTTTTCGCCTCCCCAGTGGGAGTGGTGCTAAGCTTGTTGCTCTGCCTGGCTTGCTCCACAGCGGTCCTGTGGGGCCGTGGAAGCCACCTGCCTCTGTGCAGCTCATGGTGGCCCCACGCATATGCTGGGTCCCTCAGTGTCCTAAAAGGGTGAGATGGAATCCAGCCCAGAGGCCACTCCCTGAAAAGCCGGGAGGATGCGTGGCTGCTCCCAGTACATCTCCTTGGCGAGAAGATGGGAGGTGGGAATTTTTGGCCCCTGGTTCCACACTGAGATGGAGGACAGTGAGTGAGAGAGCACGTGCTGCCTCACATCTCCTGCTCCGTCCTCCACAGCCCCCAACCTGTGCCCTTTCCTGTCAGCGCTTGCACCCAGGCAAGACAACCCATCTGCTCCGGCAGCTCACAGAAGGGTCTGTGCTTTGGATGAAGATGGAGGGTTCTCTTTCCCCTAGGGAAGGCTGGGCTCCAGGTCTTCTTCCAGCAGGCAACCCTGAGCCACAGGAGGACTGCGGGGAAGTGGGTACCACAGCTTTCCCACCAAAGCCAGGGTGTCTGCTTGCACGCTTGTCAGGGGTGAGAGCCTCTCCCTGTTTCTGTATTTCTCGAAGGAAACTGGCCCGTGTTATCACTGTCGAAGCAGTGTGTCCATAAGAGGGAAGCCTGAGGCCTGCTATTCCACCATCTTGTTGACATCAGCTGCCTCTTTGTTGTTATTTTTTTCTTTACTGGAAATCATGCTGCCTGTTTGCAATTTCTTCCAAGAAGAAAAGTGCCCTAAGGGGGACAAAACTTAGAAACAAGAACAGAAGCTGGGAGAAGAGAAAAGAACAATAGAAGCAGGAGCATAAACACCACGGATATTTCTTTCCCCATACTAGGTCACGCAGAGTTTTCAAATTACCTAATTTTACTCATTATAATGTTAAAAACAAAGTGCTGCTTTTTAAATACAGGATCAACAAATACTCATGTAAATACCATAATGATTTTCAACACTGAATTTTTTAAAGCCTCATTAGTCACAAAACTACCAATTTGCAATCATATTTCACATTCATGTTGTCCATATGTTACAATGAGCATAGCTTCCATTTGTGTTCAATAATTGTTTGATAAATGAGTGAAGGGTTCCGTCATCCTTTAGAAGTCAGAGTAGGAAACAAACTTCTTTCTCTTCTTACTTAATTGATGTTGTCTGAAAGATACCAGCTCCTGGGTATAACATGGTCACCGCATTAGCAAGTTGAAATAAAAATCAAATCTCTGCTGATTAGCCTTTGCCTAATTTTGGACTTCAAAAAGCACTGCATTTGCTATTCAACTGTATATGCAGTAGTTGTGTTTATAATACCAGGCTTTAGCACAAAAGCAAAGCAAAACAAAAATTAAGATACATACAAACTTTTAAAATACATAATCAATTAGGAAATTTAATAGAAAAAAGATCACAGTCGCAGTGGCACTAAAAATTATAAATTTTCATGCTGTATGAGATACAAATAATGATAAAAGCTATCTAAATAGTGCTCAAGGACCTCGTCCTTGGAGCCAACATGAGCGTGGATTTCAGTTCCCCTGCTTACTGGCTTTGTGATACCGGGCAGCTGTTTCAATGTATTTAATTTCCTGGTGTTAAAAATGCAAATAATAATAATAGCTGTTTTATAGAGCTGTTAAGATTAATGGCTTAGAAGTTAGAAAAGTACCTGGCATAGAGTAAATTCTGTGCTACGGTTCTTTTATTATTATTATTATTACATGAATAAAATTATAAAAAAATTATAAAAGTCATACTGTGTACTATAGGGAAATAAAAATAAATGCTGTATTCCAGAATAGAAAAATCAAAATTTATATTCAAACGAACTAAGATAAAATTAATCTGCATGCAATAGGAAGAATTATAAATGAATAACATGCTCTTGAATAGAATAATTCAAATGAATTAAGCTAAATTATTCTAGAAAATTGATTAAATTCTGATAAAACTTCCCATTTACTTTTACAGAACTTGACAAGTTAGTTATTAATTTGGAAGATAATGTGCATGGACATAAGTGAAAATAATGATAATTTCATAAGAGACATTAAAATATGAATGTATTTTAATAAAACTATGTGGTATTTATTGGTGCATGAATAGCCAGATATATTAATGGAACAGAATAGAGAACAATACATTACTGATTATCCATGGAAATTTAGTGTGCGATGTGATAGCCCTTCAAGTATTTAGGGAAGAGATACAGTAGTCTGCCCCATATGGTGCAGGATATGTGGCTATTCGTATGGGAAAGGTAAAACAGATATTTTCCTCGCACCACAAAAACCCACCCTTTATCTTATACAAGCAAAAATTTAAGGTGTGTTGAAGATTTATGCCTTTAAACATTGCAAAAATATGGGAGAGCAGTATAGGATAGTAGTTCAGCATTAGAGAAAGCATGCATGAGGCCCTGGGTTCAACCCTCAGCACTGCAGTAATACCAAATCAAAACATATAAAGGCTACCTTAAATAAAAATATCTTATTGGTACATATGATAAAGAATACAAAATTTAGAAATCATTAAGAGTCATGTTGTCTTTTTACTACATGAAAATTTAAAGCTCTTGTAATTACAAAAGACACAAATTAAAAGACTAGGTCAAAGAACATTAGAAAATATTTGAAATATATGATACAAATAATTAGTATCTACAATATGTTATTTTAGATCTTGAAAATCATCAGTTTTAAAGAAAGAAAACCTAACACATAGACAAATAAATACACATGAACCATGAAAAGATATCTGAAATTACCACTAACCAGAGGAATGCAAAATTAAGGAAATAGATTAAAAAAGAAAGAAAGAAAACAGATTCATCATTTTTTGTTCATCAGGTTACATAAAATTTGTAAGTTTTCATATTGTATTTGGTTGATAACGCCCTGTTTCACTACTGAGAGAAGTGCAGTTTTTAAAATTCGAACTCTCTGAAAGCTGTATGGAACTGTGGGAGCATGAAGACACCCATACTCGCTTTGGGTACAAATGTAAATTTCTAAAGAATTTTTGAAGGACAGTTCTAGGGTTTCTAAAAAAGATAATCTTATACACACGATCCAAATATTTATTCTAGGAATTTATGTGAGAGGTAAACTCACATAAATGCAGACAAATATGCACACACATACAGAATGGGGTGCTTTAAAAAAAATATTATGCCCATTGCAAACAGAATAGAAAGAAAAAAGTCCATCCACAGGAGAATAAAATACCTCTGGATTCTGAAATACTAGACAGTATTTAAAGTGAAGATGGTATAGAACTTCATGGACTGATTTGGAAAGATCATAAGATACATTTTTTAAGTAAAAAGAATATAAAACACAAACCCCACATAATATTTATTATGTACTAGGAATAATGTTAAATACTTAATATATATGAACTATTAAGACTCATGGAATAGCCACACCTGGACCAATTTTCACAAATTTTTTTTGCTATTATACAGTTTTATCCATACTCTAAATAGGAGCAAGCAAACTGACACAGAGTTCGAGCTATTTGTGCAAAGTTGAAAACCCAAACATTTTGACTCCTGAGTCTTGTGTGCACATGAAATTATGCATACCTAAACAAAAGCAAATAAAAATTTCAGATTTCTGAGATAGTATAGATCTACTTATGTATGTGTGTGCTAATATTTACATGTGTGTGCACACACAGTGAATGTATGATAAAAGGCTTTAAAGAATATATATTGAATTATTAATAGTATTACCTCTAGGTTAAATGGAGAGGAACTCATATTTTTACTACAGGAATTACTTATTTAACTTAAGATAACTATTAGACAAAAATAATCACCTAACATATGTAATCACCTAATATATGTAACTTAAGATAATTATTAGACAAAAATAATCACCTAACATACAATATACATACAGACACAATGTGTATGTTGTACAAGCATGTATAAATATTCAGCTTACTATTTTATGGTATTGATGTTTAATTGTAAAAAGTTATTAATATATATTCATAACTAATATATGTTAATTATTGTAACAATAGCTGGAATTTAAGAATTGGTGAGATCACATACCTCAATTTATTGATCAATGAATTATCTATATTTAAATTTCAACCTCTTAGGCCACTATTGGACAATTACACAATGTAAAACTTATTGGAATATAATAATGTATACTTTGTATTTTAAAGAGAAAAGAACAAAAACAAAACAACAAAAACAGAGACAAAAACAAAACAACACAAAAACTATAATAATTATATAAAATTTCAAAACAAAATGATAGGAAATCAACACTGGTTGCTGTATTAATTATTGTCATCTTCAAAGTAGTTGCTCAGATTACCAGATATAGGTATGCAAGACTGATCAAACAATTAAACTTTAACTGTTCTACTGTTCCTTTCAATAAACCAATAGAAATTAGTTGTACAGTTATCTTAGCTATCTTGTGTGTGTGTGTATATATACATATATATATATGTATATATATTTCCCTCCCTTCCTTCTTTCTTTTCTTCTTTCCCTCATCCCAGTTGTTCTTTCCTATTAAGCAGTTTCTTTTCCTTTCACAATATCTATTGTACCTTTCAGTTTGATTTACTCTTTCAGGTTCTTATGCTGGGGAGACAATATAGTGTTACACATACAGGTCTGATTTATTTCACTTATGAGTATAGTCTCTAGTTGCATCCATTTTCCTATAAAAGCCTTGAGTTTATCTATCTTTATAGCTAAGTAATACTCCATTACATAAAAATACATTTTTCTTATCGACTCCTTAGTTGATGGGCATTTGTGTTGTTCTAAAATTGTGTTGCTGTAAACATGGGTGCACATATATCGCTGTGGTATGATGTTTGTAATTCTTCTGGGAAAATACCCAGAAGGAGAATGGCTGGGTTAAATGGGACCTCTCATTCTAGTTTTTTGAGGAATCTTCAGGTTGCAACCACTTTGGAAATAATGTGTACTTCTTGACTCAGTGTCATGTCCACTGCTTTGGTATCATCACTGGGAGGTCGTCCATCTTTTTTCCCTTCATTTGTAGTTTTCTTTTCTGTCATCTTTAAGTGGGTGGCTGGCTTCTGTGATACAAACAGGTTATCGCGGTGGACATTCTTGGCAGCCTGTCTTTTTTATTTAAATAGTTCCTTTATTTAAGTGAATTGCTAATCGGAGCCTTTGTCTGAGACACTGGGCCTGGGGTGGAGAACAGGCCCATTTCTAACCTGAGTACCATCTTATTGTGCCCAGAGTAATTCAGAAATGCCACCCAAGAGAATGACTGCTTAGGAGTAACATGTCTCTGCTTCCGGATCCTTAGCCAAGTGTCTTATGGATAAGCGGCCCTGCTGGATTAGAAGGGAACATTTTGATTTAAGTTTTCTTTGAAAATTACATTGGTCTGGGTTCGATGTAGGAAACATTTTCAATATAAGCATTAGACAACAAGCAAAGTCCCTTATGGTAAAACATAGTATGAAATGATTTTATTCAGATACAAATTTGAGGTTAGCAAAATTCTAAAGTCTAATTGCTCATGGGATAATATTTCAAGCTTCCAATCATTGCATTTTAAAATACCTCACGCTTACAATGATGAATCTGAAAAGCACTAACAAATCCGACTCATTCAAGTCTAGTTCTGGAAATGGCATCTGCCTTTGAGCTATAAAAATAACAGATGATTTTTTGATAGCTTATCAGTTAACAGACTGCTTAGTTAGGGTAGCACATTTTTATGCTAATGTCAGCAGAGAGGGAGAAGGAAGGAGGAAAGTAACAACACAGAGCACCATGGTGGGTGAGAGGGAGCCGTGTTTCCTCCGTGCAGGTGACAAAGGCGTGTCTCTTCCAGGCTTCCGCCTACACAACCGAGATGGGGGCATTGATGACTCGCAGTTGTTTAAACTTAAAAGCGATCCCAAGGTTGGGGAAAGAAATAAGATATGATTTCATATTTTAATTCTATGATGTGTGCTTTCTGCTGATTACAAAATAAATGAAAAGGCTTCATGGATAAAGAATCCTATTAAGTGTCAGTGAGCTAAGATATGTATTTTGTGAAATGTCAGTATGACACTGACCTCTTAGAGTTAGGATTGCAATTTTAGTTAGTTACAGGAATTCAAGCCTGGTTATTCAGAAAAAATATTGTGGAGGTGTTAATAAGGTAGTGTTGTAGTGACATGGAAACAGGGTCAATATTATATATTTTTAAATAGTTCAGAGTAAATCATAGACTCATAGAATCTTACGGTCAGAAGATATGCATGGTTCTGTTCGTACAGTCTGTTTTCCAGAGTCTGCACCCTACCTTCAGCAACATAAAATAAATTAACTTTAGTAATAAAACAATATTTAAAATTCCTACACTTACTAAATATTTACTATGGTCTAAACAAAACTAGGTAATCAGTCTATCAGTGAGGTGATTAAAGAGTATTAATGGACACAGTGAATTTTATTTGAATCATGAAAGAAGCGTGAAGCTTACCAGGTAGGTAAGCAGGGAAAAGGGGTTCAGAAAAGGTAACAGCAAAGAAAAGAGCTCCGAGTAAAGGCGGTGGTGTGTGCTCACAGAATTTCAGTCGTCCCCAGGAGGGGAAGATGCTGTCCCGGGGACAGAGTGGAGCGGCCTGGGCAGGGGGCACCCTGTGTGCCCAGCGCGGGGAGGGTGAGGGAGGGGCAGGGGCTGGGCTCGAGGCCCTGGCCTGCCCGGCGGTAGCTGGTAAACTGTGAGAACTGAGGTCCTGAGTGGCCCGGCTTGTCGCCTTTCTTGAGCCGATCCACAAGGACATTAAGTTTTTCAGAAAACGATACCATGGCCATTTTTTCCATCGCTTCTAAATACAGCGCCTGTCTGGGACCTCTCTGGTTGCATAGATGAGAAGTTAGTTCATCGCATATGATGGAACACTGGGGGCTTTTCCTCTGCTCTGTGAATCGTGGTGGAGGGGGATACGTTTATCCAGAGAGGAGAGGAAAGACTGTCCCTGCTCTCCCATACTTCAAGGTTGGGGAAAGAGAAGCCCCGAAGGAACCTAAGAAAAGAATAGCCAGGAAGATTGGCTGAGATGTTTGAAATCTGGATTTTACAAATGGACTTCTAAAAATAAGAGAAAGCTTTAAGAAAAAACACCATTTATGTCAAAGTCTCAGGCTTAAAGAATATGATAATCATGACTAAAACATTTATTAAGTACTGAAAACCAGATGTAACCTATGTAAGGAATAGAAGTTTTCTTATTGATCAGGGAATCAAAAAGCCATTGACAGTATCACAAAGGACAGTCAGCTGAGTGCTTGCTTTAGATAATGGATGTGAATAATTTAAAATGAATGAAAGACTGACATCAGTTCAGGTCTAAGAAAATTTTCCTCAGTGGTTAATTTTCTGACAAGGCTTGGGTCAGATTCCAAATCTGTCCCGCTCTGCAACAGTGCCCCTGAACAGATAGACGTACGTGAGATGGTCTGTTGTACTCAGAGTAAGCGCCAACGTACAGGTGATTGTGCGTGTAGACGGGACACTGTGTTCTCCTGTGGCTCCCTCACCGCGTCACCCACCTGAGCATCACGGGATGGACAGTAACACATCCTGTGTTTCCAGGAAAGACACTCCGAGGAAGTCTTGGATATGGGCTGTGGACTTGTGCTTGCTGGGTGAGTGAGTTGGGATGAGCACGTTAACCTGTAGCACACTCCTTCCTGAAGAAAGGTGTGGACCTGTGTGACGTCTGGACAGTGTGGGATGTGTAACGGCGCTGTGTGTGTGGACGTGCTTGTGTGTGTTGCGGACAGAACCTGGAGGGTAGCAGCGTATGAACCTGTGATACAGCCATGTGTCTAGCCTTCCCGTATCCCTGCCCCTTGATAACCGGAGCCTGGGCTTTGCTCTCTGAAGTCACCTGAGGGTGTGGGGAGGCAGAGGCCCTCCCCTCCCCTCCCCAAATCTGAATGGGGAGCTCTGTGGCTTCGAGAGTTGTCCTCGAGGGTAGATGGAAGAGCTGTGTCCGCGCTCCCCAGCTCCTCCCTCACATGAGGTCTGGAGTTGTTTGAAATGGGTGACTCTCTTGCTGTCTTAAAGGGCAGAGGGGTCTCTGAGGTGAGATAATTAAATGATCCTTCAGTCAAAGTCATTGGTTCAAAGCCACTTCAACTGGCCGTGTCCCAGACCAGATTACCTGTGTTCAAGCTGTAGGTGTTAAGGTCTCTTCCACACTATAGTCTTTGTCTCGGCAGCTCGTGGGATGCTAGCAATTCTGCCTGATTTATGGTCCCCTAGTGATTAACAGTAGACATAACTCCCAGTTATTAGCTCTATTAACTAGAAAGTGAAATCTACAAGCTTTCAAAGTATCCCTTTGCTGTAGTTATCTGAAATGCCACTTTCTACACACATACACACACTTCTATTGTGGTAAGTGCAAGCATTTATTCATTCAACACATCGTTGGCAATTGTCATCACTTCCTTACCATTTGCCTATGCTGGAGCTCTAGCGGCCAATAGAGCACCACCCAACATCCTGTGGACCACGGGCAAACAGAAGAAACTGAGCAAGTAGCAGCTGAAGACTTTGCTACAAAAATCCATGTAATTTATTCTTTAAAAGTTGTCCAAATAGCTTATTCTTATTAGTTATGTAAATTGTATCTCATACTTTGGGAAGTGGGTAGGGACACCTGGAGTACGATTTCAAATTATAACAGTAGGAAGCCACTCTGTTCCTCACCCACTAGTTTTTGTTTCATTTATTTTCTCTCAATCAGGAAAAAGCCCACAAGATGGGACCTCCCTGATCTGTCATCCCTCAGTTGCTAAGTGCCTGTGCTTATCATTTCGGTGCAAGATCAGGAAGTGAGAGCGCACGACTCATTCGTGAAGGGACAATAACATGCTTCCACGACACCGACACCGTGGTGTCTGGGCGACAGCTGAAGGGAAGGCTGTGTCGCAAGGCGCCAGCGAGTCACACTGGTGCTGCAGTCCTCCCTGTGTTGAGCGGTCGGCATGCAGAAGTCTGCTGCAAATGGCAGCTGCGGCTCCGTCCCCCTGCAGTGCGCTGCTGCTCATCCCTCGGGTACTTTCCACCTTGGCCTGAATCATTCAAGGTTACGTGCTCTCCGGGCACATCATCACCGATCCCTGTTTGGGTGGTGATAACTGGCTCGCTCTGCAAGCCAAGTCCAGGGGAACCTCTGGAGAGACTTCTGTGTCCAGGCAGTGTGAGACACGATGGAGGGAAAGGAGAGAAAACTGAGGAGACACAGAGTCCAGGCAACAAGTAGGGAAGGGCAGGAGATCATGGAAACTCACTAAAGTGCTTCAGATTTAACAGAAGAGTAATCTCTTCTAATGATTTCATTAAATGGGTACTGCAAGTGCTAATGCTAAAGATATTATTGACACCAACTGAATAAAAAAATAGACCATGTGATTTTACTTCAATATTTTGCTTTTTATTTATGTCTGGAAATAATCAATGAGATGACAGTAAAAATACGATTTTGCTTTGTGACTGCTTCATATCTGGACTAATTTAAACCTCCTTCAGATTTAAATTTTACTTAATTACATGGTCAAATCAGAAATTTCTTTCATGCATGAGGTTTGATAACCGAGCCATGTGGGCTTATGAGACAGACTAATAATTTTCATACTAAAATTGATTAGTGGACCTATGGTACCACAGATGAAAAATACAAAAACACTGAGCTTCATACACTTTCCAGCCCTAAAGAATCATGTGGCCTCACAAACATTCAGCATGTTCCAGGATGATTCTAATTGTGTTTGCTTCCTCTGAAAGCAGGTATGTTTGACTGGACCCTTTTAGAGGCACAGGAAGAACCTACATACTAGCCATTGTTTCTAGTAAAATGGAAGTCAGCTGGATCCCTGAATTTTATTTTATTTTTTTATTTTTTTATTTTTATTTTTTATTTTTTTGGTTTTTCTCCGGTACCAGGAACCAAACTCACGACCTTGTGCTTGCCAGGCAGGCACTTTTGCCGCTGAGCTAAATCCCCAGCCCCTCCTGAATTTTATTTTGCAATATGTTTGGTACACTGAAGGTAAGTGTATAAAGCAAAATAATTCATCATAAAAGGTAGATAAATATGTCTACATATCTATGGCCTTTGAAAACAATGCCACAATAATGGAGAAATTGTAAGAAAACAGATTATTACTTTGAATGGATGTGTAAGTCAAGCTTTGAATTTGCAAATCAGAGGACAAAAGGGGTACTTTACCATAATGTGACCTGTCCTAATAACCTCAGGAGCTCTTTCATTTGGGAAGTTCATCAAGCACACACAGATTTGGTTGTGTAGCAAACAAATGCGTCCTAGGTAGCCAATGCACACCTTTAAACATGGGGGTGCTCTTCCACATTCTTCCCGCAACAGCCACTTTCTGGAGAAAGTAACCAGACACACAATGGAGTAAACGCGGCTCTGAAATGGAATGTGTTGCTCCTCCCCACTCTACTGAATGAACTGTTAAAAGACCAAGAAGGCTGTCATAGAGATATCACAGGAAATAAAGAGCTCCAAGCCAAGGGTGTGTCCATGGGGTTGGCATGGAATGACAGACCGCCCTCCCCACATGGAAAATCTCGTCACCCATCTGAGATATCACATAGCAGTGGCAGCGCTCCAGAGACAGAATGAGCTCCACCTGTTTGCAATGTGTTTAGCTATTAATATTTATGTAGTAATTCAAGGGAGTAAAAAATGACAAAATGAAACAAGTTGTATCACTGTTGGTGCTTTCAACCAAGATTTCTCAAAAAAAAAAAAAAAGTAACAGCATGAATCTGTCCTTCACTGTAGAAAGACATGGTGTGACATCCTCAGGGTGCCAGGGACTGCTGGAGAAGAAAGAGCAGTAGCCCTGGCCTTGGCATGCCCAGCACACTTCCTCTGCCACGGCTTAATAAGAAAATTTTACTATTTGTAGCTGTGCTTCTCACTCATGTAAAAAACCATATAAATCAGGAAAATATGTTCTCAAGTCCTGCTAACATTAGCAAGCCATATAATCATAGAATTAGAAGAGACAAAAATGGCACAGATTCCTCACTTCTTATCTTAAGCAAAAGAGATCAGAGAGACAGTTGTCTCCATCAGTATCTCCCAGGATATCTGTGTAAGGCCCAGGCCATTCTCCATGACAGCAGCCCATGGCCAAGGTTTGATGATGATCATTTTGTTGACATTTAAGATGCCATGATCCATTGATACAGTTTAACTTTTTTGTTTTTTGCCCTACAAGATATCTTAAGAAAATTAAGTCTCTATGTGTAGCAGTAAAATGATATGTTCACCTATTTATCCTGAAGTGGCCTGTTGCAAGGATTTACCCTGAAGCATGCAGCATCATGGCAAAGCTCAAAACTAGATGCAGGGACACCTAGCATCCAGTTCTTACTGCTTCTGAGTGACAAGGACGGTCTGAGATGTAATCTTGAGTCCTGGGGCTGACAGATCTGCATTCTAATCACAGGGCTACTCCACACAAGCTGTATGACTTTGTAACATTCATTGAACTTCTTGAGCTATGACTTATTGTTATCACACGGAATTGTGAGATATAAATATTACAACACATGTACAAAGCCCTGAAGACTTATCAATTTCCCTTATACCATACCCTGGATTGGATCAACTCTGAGGTCCCAGATGTAATTTGGACTTGATATAGTTCCAGGACAAAGAACACTTACAACTTATGTTATTTTTCAATTCTGAGCATGGAGCGTCCCCCAAGAAGTCTAATAATTATAACTGGAATCTGGGATGGTACTTGATACTTAGAAGGTACACATAGAAACACACACACAATTTGGCAATTAAATCTAGAAGTTTTTTGGTGGAGAGTTTGGGTCTTCTATGTACAGTATCATGTCATTCACAAATAATGATAATCTAAATTCTTCCTTTCCTATCTTTATTCCTTTTATTTCTTATCTGGTTCCTGATTTTAGAGGAAAAGTTTCTTTTTTTTTTTTTTTTTGACCATTTAGTATTATGTTGGCTGTTGGTTTGTCATAGATGGCTTTTATCAGTTTAAGATAGAGATCATCTATTTAAATTTTCTGTTGGTTTTTTTTTTTTTTTCTAATGCACGGCTGTTGGACTTTGTCAAATGCTTTTTCTGCACCTATTGAAATGATCATGTTTTTTGTCCTTGGCTCTATTGATATGGTGTATTACATTTATTGATTTGTGTATGTTGAACCATCCCTGCATCTCTGGGATGAACCCCACTTGGTCATGATGTATGATTTGCTGCATTCTTTTGCCAGTATCTTATCGAGGCTTTTTGCAGATATTTTCATTTGAGATATTGGCCTGTAATTCTCTTTTTTGGTTGGGTCCTTCTCTGGTTTTAGTATCAGGGTAAGGCTTGCTTCCAAGAATGAGTTTGGGAGTATTCTTTCCCTTTCAATTTCATTAAAGAGTTTGAGGAGAAGTGGCATTAGGTCCTCCCAAAATTTCTTGTAAAATTCAGCACTGAATCCATTAGGATCTAGGCTTTTCTTTGTTGGTAAGTTTTTAATTACACCTTCAACTTCATTGACTGATACTGTGTTATTTAGAATTTTTATATCTTCTTAATTCAGCTTTGTTAACTCATATGTGTCTAGGAATCTCTTCAATTTCTTCTGGGTTTTCTGTCTGATTTGAGTACAGGTTCTTGAAGAAAATGTTCGAATGGGAAGGGCAACTAAGGAGAAGGGACGGGGAAAAGAAGCAAGGGAAAAGCGAAAAGAGAAAAGAAAAAAATGGCAACAAAGTTTATTTAAATAAGAAGGGGAGGTTGAAAGGAGGGGACAGGAATGGGAACAAATGAAGAATCAAGATGTGTCATGTGCAAATACAAATTCCCTATGATGAATGTGATTGTATCAAAAATGTACCAATAAAATTAATTTTTAAAAACTCACACTGGTGATCACATTGTTTAACAATTGTATATCTGGCCAAACATTTTGTGGGTTAAAAGCAAAACCTCAGATGCTCTCAGAATCCCCAAGGCTAACATCAACTTTAGTTGCTGCGTCCCCCATTCTACTCTCTATTATTGGATAAAGAGAAAAAAAACCAAAAAGAAATACATATACACAGTACTACTATCTATGAAGAGCATATATGTGTACATGTATGTGCATGTACATATTTATGGCTGAAAATTAAAAATAAAACATTCGTAGCATTGGGTCTGCAGCTCAAATGAGAAGACTCCACCTGCAGAGTCTTGACCCAGCTCAGTGGACCTCTGAAAGGACGGGCACCAACGTGTGGCCACCCGGAGACCTCCCTGGGACTTACTGCCTGGGGGGGCTACAGCGTGCAGTGCTCTGTTCTCAGCTTTCTTCCTACCCACTTCATTGCTGCCGTGAGCCCTGCCTACTCAGAGCGCCTTTGTGAGGTTTTGTTCCTGGAGAGCCTGTGACCCCCTCATGGCCCTTACAGCACAGAACTGCTAACGTTCTAGGGCGGTATCAAAAGCAAGGTTGAATAGTTCTTCCCACGTTGGGGTTTAGCACTTCAGTCCTAGAATGAGTGCTTGTAGACTACCATGCCTTTCCCCCTCAGTAGTGACGCTGTTAAGGGACTGAGTCGGTAGGCTGCACACCAGGTCCTCATCAGAACCTTTAAATGTCACGTTAGACGAGAACATCTTTGGAGATATGGTTAAGGGTCTTCAGCAGGGAGATGGTCCTGGACAAACAGAGAGAGCCCGGAACACACTACAAATGACCTTGTGAATGAGAAGCAGAAAAAGATCCAACAGACACGTAGAGAACCACAAGGTGTGGATGGAAATGGAAGTGGGAGGCTGCAGCCCAAACCAGGGTGCGCGCCGACGGGCGACTAACGGCTCGCAGTGGGACGCAGGGGCTCCGGAGGGTGCAGCAGCTCACAGCTGCGTCCCCCTCAGCGATGCCAACTGACGACTCCCGGCCGCCGCTGCCGGGAGAGAAACCAGCTCTGCTGCTGGAAGCTGCCGGGACGCTCTGGTTCAGCACAGCACTCATGGGCGACGGATGCGAGTGTTAATCCTTCCTGCAAGCTCTGTTTCAGAGCTTCTCCCAGGTCGGCTGTGTGCAGACCGCTGCGGTGGACCTGGAGATGGGGAGATGGCTCCACCCCCCGCCTGTAGGAACCCCGGTCTGTTGCCCATTCTTCCACTACAGAAGGTGAGCACTGCTTAGGCTCCCGCTTGCCTGGCATGAAGTGGTTTTTCTCTCACACAGAGCAGCAATCCCAGATGCTTCCAGAAAGGCCTTTCCACCTCTCTTCCCCCGGCTGGCATAACCTTTGACCAGCCTCTCTTCCCAAGATCCTCCACTGTGTGGCCCCTGTGTGTGTGCCATCGTGCCCATCTTCCTAGGGCGCCTCTGTCCACAGAGCCCTCCTGGGAGCGCGCGTCTCCTCCTCCTCCGGGGCTGGATGACGCCTGCGTTCTGTGTTTCCATTGCAGCTCTTCTGTCATGACCTTTGCTATTGTTTATCACAACTACTAGTGGAGCACATTTCCCCAAGGGGCCACCAGCTCTGTGAAGACAGAGATGATGCCCGTTTTATTTATTGCTGCCTCCTTCATGCCTGCGGGTAAGGAATGTTCCATGGTTCTCAGCAGGTGTCCATAAAGTTATTCGGAAAATAGATGATTGAACGAATAGATGAGAAAACTTCAGAGACAAGTACCAGCTAGCATATGGATTTCCCTCTCAAAATATGGTAGTTTCAGATTACCATGATTTCATTTGAATCCCAGAAACATCGGCCTGGGCCAGAGCCTAAAAAATATTTTACTTCAGCCAGGCATGGTGGTGCACACCTGTAATCCCAGTACTCGGGAGGCTGAGGCAGGAGGATCGTTGCAAGTTCGAGACCAGCCTGGGCAACAAAGTGAGCTCAAGGCCAGCCTGAACTACATAGTGAGATCTTGTCTCAAAAAGACAAAAAAAAAAAAAAAAAAAAAAAAAAAAGGTTACTTCTGTAATTGGTTTTTTGTGGGGTTTTTTTGTTTGTTTGTTTTTCTCTGGTACCAGGGATCGAACTCACGACCTTGCGCTTGCCAGGCAGGCGGCGCAGTGCCACTAAATCCCCAGCCCCTTACTTCTGTACTTGGGGAGTTATTTCTCAGGCCTAACTATGCCTCATTTCATCAGCTAACTTTGCTTATTTATGTATTTATTTAGCTCTGTGTGTGTGTGTGTGTGTGTGTGCGCGCGCGCGTGCGCGTGTCCTACAGCAAGTATAGAGCTAGCTTCTTCCAACATGGCTTCACCCAACAACAAAGGGCCAGCTATGACTCTGAGAAATGAGATCTCTAAAGATGACAGCCAGCTCTCAGGGACCCCCCTGTTTGGGAGCACATTCCTGAGGTGGTATCTCCTACTTTCATCACCACAAGCCCTTTGGGGATCGACATCGAGTGGCCTGGGCTACTCACATAATGCTCTTGTGCCCTGCATTTCATAAATTAGCCTGTGGCTGGGGCTGATGCCATTCTGATAGTGATCACCCCTTTCTCTCATCAAACGCCAACTCTCTGGGCCCTCTGGAATTAGTTAGTGACCATAACTCACTCCTAGTAGGAAAGGCTGTGTGCGACAGCCAGCTGTCTTAAAAGGAATGAAAATGATTTGCTTTCTGAAATTGGCTTTGAAAAGTGTATCTGCTGCCAGAAGGCCTCTGGGCGTGTGTATGAAACATCGAAAACAGATACAACAATACACAAGAAAAGGAAATAAACTCCCGGAGCCGGCTCCCCAGGAAGTGGCCAAGCGGGCTCTGCCCATGGAACCGAGCGAGCCACAGAAACACCAGCCCTCGAGAGCAGTCTCCTCCGTGGGTGTTCCGTAGATGGAGGAAGAGGCAGGTACGCCCCGCACCGCTGTGGGAAACAAGGCCTTTCTGAAAATCAACACCATGAGTTTTTAAGCTGCTTGACTATTTTTAAGCATGATTTTTGTTTTTGAAAAACATTACATCTCAGAGTATTTTTAAAGAATCTACAGAGTAAAATTCTTCCAGCTCTCTGAAAAGTTAGAGATACCTATTCATTTAACATTTAACTGCAATACCTCTTAAAAACTATCTTACCAGCTCGTTATACAAATATGTTCTTATTTACTCTCTTGCTCATAGGGAAATCTAGAATTCATATTTAATGCTCTGATTAATGAGCATAAACAATGCTTTTAAGATTTTTTTTTTACCTGTGTATAATCAAGCCATCTAGTTACCAGTAACTGCAAATGTCACATATTTCAATGGTCTCTTTGGGACTTTTAATCTGTTTGCTTTTATAAAGAAGGTGATTTTATTTTTACATTAAGGAAGCATTAACATCATTAAATGGGCTCCCACTTTATGATAACTGCAAATGTCACATTGATCCAGAAAGATAAGAAAATGTGCTCATCTTTGGAACAAATATCCAAGGCAGGAGCAGGCAGCCCACACTATTTGCATTAAAAAACAAATTGTATAAATGCAGAAGATTGATGCACCATCTGTTCATGTCCTTCACTTTTCTGGCTCTTCTGTGTTGAGATATTTTTATGGAATAGTTATGTTTATTATTCTGAAAATGAGCCACAGGTTAAAAGAGTTTACGATGGGTAATATAACTCAAAGCTACTATTTTACTATATTCCAGGTATTAAAGCTTGCATTATGTTGCATTTCATGTCATTAAATGTATGGCTCTACCACTTATGCAGTTGGATGTGCAGACCAAAATAAAATGTATACAGAACTATAAAGGATGCTTAGGACCAGGTCCAAAATATCTCTCTAAGATGCCTCTTGGCAAGGAGAAGAAAAAAAGTCCTTTAAAAATTAATGACTTAAAAAAACACACTGGCAACAGGCAACACCTTCCCTGTCACTTCTAGGGAAAACAGAACAGTAAAGCAGAGTAAATAAATACCTTCTGGGGAGGTACGCAGGGTTACAAAAAAGCCCTCTCTCTTCCTTTAGTGTGTCATACTAACACCTAGCAGATCCACTAACGTAGATTTTATTTTCCTTCTGTTTCCCTTTACTTGCTAATAACAACTATATCTGCTTCTGTTTTGAAGATCGCAAAGAACCTCCACCAGAGTTATCTTGTCTGAAGTTTAAGTTCCATTGTGAATACACTCTACTTTTAAGTAACTGGACAAAAAAAATGGAAGAAAAATTGCACAGGTTGATGCTTTTCTACAACATTTGCCCCCTTGTGGCAACTGTCTGGGACGCTTGAGGTCACCCCCACACCCCAGTTCTTTCCAAACTGCCCAAGCCCTTTTGTGCTGTAAAAAGTGTACATGATGTGATGTGTATGCCTGCATTCAATTTTGTGGACATTGGGGCATATGAATGATTTATTATTTGGTGACTCCTCAGAGTTTGATCTTTTGATTTTGTTGTCTTTTTATTACAAAAAGAATGACCAAAGTAAAAAAAAAAAATTGTTTCTTGATTTTTGACCAATTTAAAACACTTTTGGTACAAAAATCAAAAGCTTAAAATAATTTCTCAGCATATATCCTTCTCACATTTTTCAAAGAACACCTGATTTTTTTCACCTGAAACTACAAGGAGATGACCATGGTTGGAAAAGCTATATATCCATTTCATTCTCTCCTCACAGAATCTGTGGAGAATATCCACTCTGGAAAACACCACACCAGCAAAGTAATGTGTCTCTTACACAGTTTTATATTTAGCACATGTAATATTTTAATCTTTAATTTTTTTTTTCTGCAAGTGATACAATGAAGTGTGTGAAAGAGCAGTATGTACTGAGCAAGCTATATCCCAGCACGTCTGCGACTGGGGGGATCATGCACCCAAGGGCTCCTCTTTGATTTTTGTAGAATCCGAAGAATCAGAGTTTTCAAAGGAAGGAGGAGGGATTAAAAACAAAAACTGAAAACAATGTAGGGCATACACAGAAAGGACTGCTGGTAAAGATTTTCCAGAAGAATAAGAGCAAAAGAGCTATGAGCATAGAAAAGGCACTGCCAGATAGTTTAGCATATCTACCACGGCAAAGACATGAGCTTTCTTGTGGTAAAACTGGAAAACAATTATGAAAGGTTCACATAGGTAAATGCACATTAAAGGAAGAGAAAAGGAAAATAATCACCTGGTTTTTTCAATGTTAAAATTAAGTCATTCTTTTAATCCCCGTCTTCCTCCACTGCAGCCTTTCCTTAGAATTGTGTGCATTTAACCCTAGACAATAAACTGGGCAGCCCAATGACTTCCAGACTACGAGGATAAGGCTGGAGATCAAGTTGGAAATGTGATATGGAAAACACTAGTCAAAGAGAGCTCTCACTCATTACAGAACACGAGTGACCTTCATGTTGTATATAGAAGAATGAAATGCTGTAATGCAATCTGCCGCAGCATCCTACAGCGGTCAGAGAGAAGTCCTGCAAATCCATATTTACTCACAGAAGGGAAGAGGTCCACCTGAGCAGCAGCCCTGGTTACGGTTCTTTAATCGCCAGGACTGGAAACACGCAGAAAGTGTGCATACACATTTGCACATTTTTTTCATTCTGAAAATTTTTATTTTGCAACCTTAAATTGATCAATGAAGAAGGCTGGAAGCGACTCTTTTGGCTCATGTTTCGTTATCTACTTGTACAATTTCAAGGCAGAAATTCACGTTGCTTCTTTTTCTGTCTGAAATTTTGTTTATAAAATAATTCCAAATGCATCCCATCTTAGTGCATCAGAGTGTCTAGCTCCGAATTCTTCATGTTCACATGAGGAGGCACACACGGGGCTTTGGGGACCTATAACATAGACTGGATCTGGACACAGTTTTGTGAATATGCAGCAGCAAGTAATAATCTTTGCTTAACAGTTCTTCAAATCACGGTTGTGCGTTTTTATTTTGTGTCAGACACTAAAACCTCAGCTTAGTGAACTTTTACTCTCTTCTCTTTATTTCTCTCAGAAGGTGGTATTAGGTTATATCCCTTCATATTTTACCTAAAAATAATAGTATACAGCTGCAAAATATAGCTAGTGTGTAGTACAATTGAATGTTTATCATCTTTAATTCGCTGCTCTCTCCCTGGTGCTGAGATTCTTAAATCATGTACATTTCTTGAAAGCAAGATTAGAGAATTATATGCTTTAAAAGTTGTAAAAGAGAGTTTCATTAGTTGCCACCTTTTCTTTATGGTACATTTTACTGTACTGTTATTCTTTTTTACATTAGCTCCAAAGTAATCTCCTTACTGGGAATTTTTAAGGAATGATTATTTTTCTTGACTGGAAGGACCTGAGCAGACTTTGATCAGAATTTGCACTGTGAGTCCTCAGGATGCTTTGATCCATATGATTATTGAGAACTACAATAAAATACAGTGAAATAATAGTCCAGAGTCCCCTTGCCCTTGAGTCCAGTAGGAAACTGTTTCAGGAACATGACTGTCCTATTTCCACTAGCATAAACTTTCCAAGGCTGCGCTCCATGACGGGCAGCAGAGGGGAGAAACTCTTCCTGGTTTCTGTGTTCTTTTCTGGATGTTAGATCAAGTTTTCCTATTTGAAAACTTATCTTGGGAGAAGTGATTTTATTTTAATCAAGATGTAGACCATGATACAAACTTGAGATCCTGAAAATTAGAAAAATGGAACTTTCTCAGAACATAAACCTTAGATATTAAAATCATCCTTAATGGTTTTCTACCATTGTGAATACCGTAGGCCATGTTTACATGTCTGATTTTTCAGAAGGAAGTATGGGGAAATGAAATGATAAAACTGAAGTGACAAAACAAAACGCTAAAATCAATGTTTGGTGAATCTTTGGATGTATACGTAAGATTTCAGTGAGATTGTCATGTTATATGGGGTGGGACATTAAGTGAGAAGCTAATAAGCTATACTTGTTAATACTCTGTCTGGGGTTACCACCTGAGAGCCTAATGCTGTGTCAGACAAGGTGCCGTGCTTTGGGGAAGGAGTGATACGGCACCACTCACCCACAAAGCTTCAGAGCCGCAGCACAAAGTCCTCCTCTGTTAGCAGCCTTCATACCAGGTCTTGTTCACACTGATCAAATTACTTTCTCCAGCAACAAAGGCAAATAATTCCTATTAATTGACAACCAAGCCAAGGCTTTAGGAATTCACATGGTAGCTACAAAATTAAGTGTGTAGAGATGGTAGGACAGAAATCAGGCAACTGCCTACTTCAGTTAAAGGGCCATACATGACTCAGTCAGATAGAAAAATTCTTAGCTGAATTAACTGCTTAGCATCATGTACAACAGAAAAAGTAACAATAGAGCTAAAACATTCTTTTTTTTTTAACTAGGGCAATAGGCTATAATGCAAGAATATTTTAAAATAGTTTCCCTTCTAATATTTCCATGTGATTTTTAAGTTTACCAAACAAATGTACATAAAATTGAACCTTAAAATATATGTCTTTTTTCTTGCATGTGTTACAGAAAAAAGGTTGAGAGAAGAAACATAGTAAAATAGAAATTTCTCAACTAAACACACTTGTGTATCACATTTACATAAAGCAAAAAGGCATAATTTTTTTCTTTTTGCATGCACACTATAAGGAAGGTGGTAAAAGAAATGCTACAATTATAGGAGCTTTATGATACCTTTGGATAGTTTTTTCAGTATCTTTGGTTAATAGTATTTACAGTATTCATGAAACAAAATACTTCCTTGTGAAGAAATATGGTTTAAATTGGCAGAAATTTGTTTTCTAAATGCTTTTTGATGAGATCCAGTTAAAATTTTTACAAACTTATTACTGGAGTTTTGCACTTATAGAATAAAAACTTGCAATAACTTTGAGTTTCAAAAAAAAAAATAGAAATCTTGACTTTTAAAGGGCAAAGGAACTTTCTGGGTGCAAGCTTCTCGTGCTGTGTGTGAAATAGAGCTCTCCCTCTATGTCCGTCCCCTTCCCTGAGGGGGGCTCTGCGCCAACGCCGCACGCAGCCGGTCACTGTCCCAGGTCCTTTCCCACGTTTCCCCTTTGCAAATGCAGGAGCCTCTCCTCCCCTTACTGGTTAGACACCAAAGTTATGCTCTGAGTTATATAGAATATAAAATTAGATATTGTCCCTGCCCAGTGGGCTCACAGTATCTCCAAATTTGCTTGTAAAATATGTCTACATATTGTATAACAGATGCACTTCAAGTGCTAAATGTCTGGAGATAAATCTATTATTGACTTCATCCTCTCAACCTTTCCAATTTCCTTTATCATTTGTCAGCTCTCTTTATGTACATGCCCAGGCAGATTGGTAATTGCAGAGCATGCTCTTTCTTTTTTTTTTTTTTTTTTTTTTCAGAGGTACCACAATCCAAATCAGCCATGACAGATTCTGGTCCTGTCGCGGAGGCACTAATGATGTTCTTGACCCCCGCCTTTGGCTGCTGGTCTCCCCATGCTCGCGGCAATAGAGGCGCTCAAGTACATCCTGTGGCACCCGCATTTCTTCTGCCTTGTAGAAAAATTCAGGATTCTGTCCACTTTCAATGATTTCATAACTTTTTCTAAAAATATTCTTTGGGCTAGAGGGGCAGCCATTGACCCGTGTACAGCTACAATACAGGACAAGACCCAGGTTGCTTTTCAGCTATGTGTTTTAATACATAGAGTTTTGTGTTTTAAAAAATGTTTGCAGTTGTGTGAGCACAGATTTGCGTTGGTGCATTTGTACTGTACATCTCTACACACATAGTGGCAGGTGTAATTAGATATACATACATATGCAAGATCACTTTCTTGAGAGTTTAGTGCAGTCCTACGTAATTACAGGGCTATTGCTTTAAGACATCTAAGCGAAACTCTGAATCTGTAAGGAAGCAGCTCTAGAGCATTACAAAGGTTAAAATCATCCTCCATTCTCCTGTTAATTTCAAGCTGTGGATCAATATAGATAAAATCCCTTCAGAATTTAGAGTTGAGAAGTGAGGTTTCAGCCTACAGGAACACAATTTTTATCATTTTTTAATAAAAGAACAATTTTATCCCTCCTCCTAACAATAAAACAAGAGAAAATGTAAAAGTAAAATCTTCTCTTCTTCCCTCCCTTTTTTGTTTATTTCTGAGGCTTTTCTTCATTTCAAATGAGTTTTTAAACACATTTGGCAGTCAGTACCCCTAATCATTCAAAGAGTTGTGTGACAAGGGGAGCTGGCTAGATACCACCAGTTCTTTTAAAATGTATTAGTCTTTAACCACCTGTCTTCTCCCTTAAAATTTAAAGAGAAAAAATATATATTTTGATGAAGGAATCAGCTTAATGGTTTTATAACGAAGCTTTGGGATACATACTTTAGCATAACTTATGGCTTTAGACCTTGTCAAAATGATGGAAATGAGTTTATTTGTTCAAAGTTTTTCTTTTGGTAAAAATCATTTCTTTTATGACAGTGAACCTGTGTGGGGCAAATGAAATTGATCAACAGGAATGAATCTTTTCTATTGCTGGCTCTGTCTTTATAGCCCAAGGTAAAGTTGTATTTTGGTTTCCATGTTAGTGTTATGTTTTTGTCCACAGGGTAAAGAGAGCAGAATCTCGTTGTTGTTACACGGTTGCCAATAATCTCTTCTATGTTCATTGACTTTCCACCTCATAAAATATGGTTTGGTCATTAAGATACCCGTACCTGGTGATCTACTGTATACACCCCCAGTCTGGTTACACCCTGCCGTGTAAATACACACTGCCGCTGCAGACCTCATGATTTTAACAGCAAGGATGGTTGTAGAATTCTGGGACCTGCATTTTAGAGCTTAGAGCATCTATACCTGAAGGTAATTTGCAGCTTCCATGGACATTAGTGACTCTTGCTCAAGGTGTGATCTGAAGCTATTTCATTTTGAAAGTATGGTGTAGAGCTTCATGAGAAATAAAAAATATTCCTATATAATGTTTCCCTGGTATTTTATAAGGTTGCCCAAATCTCAAAACTGTTTTAAGAAAGGAGAGCTGTTTTCCTCTTGCAGAAATCTTGAGCCCTTCACTAGCACTGGGGGCAGGTCGGGGGGAGGACCTCAGTAATGGAACCAAGGTCCCGGCCTTACCACACAGTGTGACAGGGAGGCAGGGTAAAACCTCAGCACTCCCGGCTCATGGAAACCATGGTCATATTTGTGGCAGGGGAAAGTGGGTGGGGACCAGGCGAAGGGACAGGCGGGCAAAGTTGCTGGTTTGGAACGTTTGAGGGAGACAAAAGGTAGAAATCCTAACCCTGGTCACGTATTCAAAATCCAGCAGCCACATTCTGAAATATTTTAGAAATTACTCTATGGCAGTCAGGTTTCACTGACTTAATACATGCTTAAGTGTCAGTCACACACTGAGCACAGGGTAGGGTCTGGCGTGCCCGTGAGGGATGTGCTCATCTGCGGCAGTCGTCGCAGTGTCTATCAAATCGTGTTGTACACCTTGACTCTATTTGATCTTCGTCAGTTAATGATTTTAAACTAAAACAATAAGTTCATTTGCTGCCAAGGGAAGGTAAGACAGTGCCGCGAGGTCCATAATGAGACCTGGCCCCGTCCGGGGATTCAGGGGTTCTGACAGAGACCTAAGGACTGAGGAGAAGTTACAGCATCGTTCCTGAAGAGCGGAAATAGTGCGGGGCAGACATGCTAATAACCAAGGTAGGCTTAGTTCTGTCTTTGTAGGTTTAGTGCAGGGAGGTTAAACACTTTATGTATCTGTAATTACTGTTAATTCATAGCCTCATATGCTGTTCAGACCCCACCACGGAGCACTCACAGGCAGTAGTTTTACTATACATCTATAAACTTAAGTTTTCAGTTTAAAATCTCAGATGTTTCCATTTGCATTTAGCTAAAAATTGGCAAGAAAATTACCATCTCTGATCCAACTTTTTTAATGGAAAACTAATTTTGATTTATGGGGTGGCAAAAATATAAACATTTTAGATAAATCTTTTGCCAATTTCTAGATAAAAAATGGTTTTAACTGTTAACTTTGGCCTTTTGAAGGATTATTTTTAACTGAACATGTCAATGTTTTTACCCTATACTGTTTTTCTATGTGAAATCACACAGTTTTACCTTGTTCTCTTTCACAATGCATAACCCTTTTCCGAGGTATCGGCGCTGTCTCCGCCACAGGGGCAGCCGCTGTCAGGGGAGCCAGAGGCTTCGTACCCTTACCATTTTCTTGGGCAAGTAAGTGATAATTATTATCCCACTAGTAAAAGTAAGGAAAGCCTTTTACAGTGAGTGTAATACAGTACTAGGTTTGGTGAGAAGTGTTCATGACACATTCCTGGGAGCACTCCTGCTCACTTGTTGGTGTCTGGATCTGTCTGGGGAAGGGACCCCGTGGCAAGGCCGTCACCTGGGGCAGCAGCCTCGGGCAGCATCTTGCACCCTGAACAAGTGGGATGTCCGGGTCTCTGAGACCCCACAGGGAAACTAAGTTGATTCCTTTTAATGCCATGTTTTAGAGCTGCATTTTTTCCTTTACAGAACTTATTTTTTACTAAGTAAATAGACATAAATGAACATGCTTCCATATTTTGAAGGATACATGATCAGATCATTTTTACTTAACTTTCTCCCAATACTCTGGACTTTCCCATTCAAAGTAATTCTATCAAAATTCAAATTTATGGTTCACCTAATTATTTTTTCTTAATTATGTGTAGATTTCAATAAATAATACACTTTGACATCTGACCCTCAGCAGTGTTAGTAGTCAGTCTAATAAATCTATCATAAACTATTTTAAGTTTCAGTTCCTCTCACAAATAATATATTTGGGTTTATTGTTTACATTAAATGTGGTGGAAGGCCTTTATGCAAGCCCTCTTAAATTTCTAGTTGTGTGTGTTTCACTTTTCCAAAATGTGACATACATATATTCTGTATAGGATTTATTTATGTACATATGTTATGTACAATATAAAATATTAATTTAATTTATATATTGTATACATATATAATTTTCAACAGATTAGCAATATCTTACAATGCGCTTGTGTACATATACCCACACTTCAGGGTCCTGCTTTAATACATGTGCACACTGTGTACTGTGTAACAGTCAAAGTAGACCTGTTAGTGTGTCTATCAGCTCCGACACTGATCACGTCGTTGTCACAAGAACATGAAAGATCTTCTTTTCTGGCTATTTTGAAATATTCAATACATTATTTTTAGCTGCAGTCATCCCATGATGTAATAGAACATATATACATATTTTATCTCTTATTTATAAGCATATACATGAATTATACAATTTTTAACAAGTTAGAAATTGTTAGTTTCTTTACCCTAAATAGTATTAAAATTATAAGTGCGTGGCAACTTCCTGACAGGCTTATTGCTGAACTGGGTGTCTGCAGTAAAGGTTACCCATTCCAAGTGTACATTTGTAGAACCTTAGGGAATGCGCCCCATGTGGGGACCCCCGCCGCCATGAGGACACAGCCCCATGTCTCTCTCGAGTCCCTGCCCTGCACACCCCGGCCCTCCTCTGCCTCCTGTCCCCGCGGCTGTGCCCTTTCTAGGGTTCTGGCTTTGTTTGGTTTTTCCCCTCGGCTGTCTTCTTCCTCCCAACAAACCTGGAAGCTCCTTGCGACGAGGACCCGCTTCGTCACGGATCTGAACAGAAGGAAGAGGACTCAGACCCATAGGTCTGGAGAAAATTCCTCTGGACAGCGCAAGCCGGAGGGCCACGAGGGCGGGAGGCAGCCAGAGCGATGCGGTGCTCTCAGACTCGCCTGGCTCGGGAGGGGCCCCGAGTGGCTGAGCGCTGCAAGGGGTGCTCGCTCCCCATCGCCCGGCCCAAAGCAGCGTCCGAGTCCCCGCTGAGGTTTGGTTCTGTGTTTGAATCTGCCTTTCCATCTCACATGTGTTTCAGCACGTAGCACACCCTTCACAAGTCCACTTACAAGAGGGGCAGTGCAGTGGCCGGGCCTGCGCCCTGGATTACCTGCTGGGCTTCCACCCGGGGAGGTGGAGCAGAGCAGTCCTGACCCGGCTCCCCCTCAGCCTCATCACTGTGAGCGCAGTGCCCGACACAGGTCCTGTAGGAGGTCCTGTACCCAGGTCCCTCCCTCAGAGACCCATCAACGAGCAGGAGGGAGTCCCCGTCCACCCATCCGCGGTGTGCATCCAAACCCCAGTGTGGACCCAGCAGGTGAGGAAGCTGCGGAGCCCGAGCACCATGCCTGCACATATTTAGTAAACACGGACAAAATGTTTATTGCTATGATTTCTAGAATAGCACTGCAAATTAGAAGTCTACATCAATTATCCCGATGATCCAAGAAGGAGCTTTTTAATGTGTCTTATTCTCAGCTTTTCGTGGACTCGGGGAACTCAGCTAATTGGCGGGCTGCATACATAATGCTCCGCAGCACCAGCTCCTACTTCTCAATCACCGGGTGACTGACAAACGTATTGGTCTAAGGAGTTGGTGAGTTTCACAGATTTTAATGAAATATCCAAGTCAGCTTGTGTGGCTGCTTGTCACACTCTTCATAGAGACTTTTGAAGGAACCAAAACCCTTGATGAATCACCACGAGGGCCGTGCGTGTGTGTGTGTGTGTGTGTGTGTGTGTGTGTGTGTGTGTTCAACATAATTGTGCCTGGGAATTGGGTATTGTGGGATTTTATTTAATCTGTTTAGTGGGGATTTCATAACCTTGTGGATCTATTATTTAAGGTGGAAAGCTTATGGTCAAGGCTCATCCTCATAGTCTTTGTTCCTTGTTTACTCAGTGTTTTAAGCATACATACATCTATGTAGGACAGTCAGGCAGTACGTCATGGCACCCTCCAGAGAGCCTGCAGACACGAAACTCTGATTCTCACACAGCATTTAGAGTTAGACGAGACATTACAGAGAGCGGGCCTGCCCTGTAATCTTTCAGTGTGAGAGTAGGGGATCGCTTAGGAAATCAAGGACGGGGCTGGAACCTCCCGAGTTGCCTCCATTCTTCTTTCCACTCTACCTCTGTTTTATTATTTTCTCTTATCAACTGGTGAGCACATAACTCCCCCCAAGTTGCAATATTCTTTGTAATTTTGCCATCTATTTTTAAATTAAAATATTTTCTTTAGACTCATTAAAAATAATTAGCTGGGAGTGCATCATTTACATAGCTTCTGTCGCACGTACCAGTGTCATTTTCTCATTACTTGGAACTGTACCTTTATCTTCCATCAACATCATCCGATTCAAGATAAAGAAAAAAAAAAAGAAACTAAATTTGTGTGCAGAATTTCTTTGCATATATGCAAATACAAATCTGGAAAAATAAGGACATAAGAGATGGAGTAATAAATAATGAATTTCCCTTATCTTATATCTATTATCTCATGTCTTTGAGTTTTTATGTGTGATGACTGTTTCAAATATTTGAAAACATCAAGCTTATCTGAGCAGGGGGATCTCCTGATGATATTTGCTCTTTGACTAAACTGTGCGCTACAGAATTAATGTGCTGTGGTGGCAAGAACATCGAGGACTCACAACCAGTTGTCCTAAGCTTTTAACGAATTCCAGAAGGCATCCATTCGGGGCACCTCCTGGAGCATGGTCCTGGGCAGCTCAGATCCGCAAACGGATCAGTGACACACAGGTAACAAATTGACAGTCCTGCGTTGAAGGAGGCCAGGCCCTGGGAGATGGGAAACAAGAACAGCACATCTGTGTGAAGGCAGCAGAAAGGCGTAGAAATGTGACTGCCAAGGTGGGCCCAGGAAGAGACATGGCAGTGGGCTCAGTGTGCATTTGCGAGACTTGTTAGTGTGAGGAAAATAGAAGTGACAGACAGAGGGGATTTTAAAAATTACAATAGCATTGGAAATATTACTTTCTCCATTAAATTTTTGAATTGTAAAATGGGACACGTGCCAGGTAAACAAACAAATAAACAATCAGTGCCAGCAGTTAAACTGCGTAATGTGAAGCATACGTCTGTCCACCCAGCTTGGCCCCTCACTCCGCCTCTTACAGGCAGCCCCTGGGGTTTCCCTGGTCCTCGTGTGCTATCTGCCGTCCATACCTTGTCCAGTGCCTGTGGAGGTCACAGGTAGACACATGAGACGACGCTGTGGCTTCCGAATGGTGCTTGCGGCAGCAGACTGAACGCCTCCCTTTAAGGAAACCTATACTTTTTCACATTTCTGGGGCCTCATTTCATAAACCTACTCTAAAAATCATCCAAAATTGAACATATTGGAGGCAATCAGCCAAAAATCAAGACTCCACCATGCTAAGCATTAAGAGCCAAGAAGAGTGACTGGGTGTCATGTGCAGAGCTGTGAAAACCCAGCCCGTCCTGACAGAAAATAGATGTACTGCATACCGTGCACTGTAAATGGCAGCATGTGGGGCGAGCAGTCACAGAAGCTAAAAGAGACTCTGTGACACGCCACATCGCAAGCCTGCAGCGCCGAGACGCAGATGAACTTTCTGGGTATGATCTGCCGCAAACTGCCTCATGGACACGCTGTTCCATATCTGCTGGGGAAGGTGGACAGTTTTCCACTCGTGTCAGCCATTCCGTGACTCAGAGCAAACAGGTCGGGGTGCAGTGAAACTGTTCACACTTGGTTCTCCTCCTGGACACAGATGACACATGCTGGGATGGGACACACGTTCCACTCTTGGGGAAGGAAAACATCCACCAGGAGGAAGCGCGCCGTCTTAGTACTGGATGGCAGACACTTCCAGAAGTGGCAGCGCTGTCGTTTTACTTTCTATTATTTCTGAAAGTGAAGAGAAATATTTCTAGAGAGAAAACTTGGCTTCAGATCTCGTGCATTCCTAATCCCTATCAGCAGTAGTAGGTAATGTGATCCTGGAAACTTCCATAATTTTAGGTCATTTACTCTGTACAAAACACGAAAGGGTAAATATTGCTCTGGGTTATTTGCCTTTCTGCGATCATAGATGTTTAACACGAAGTGGAGAGACCCTGGCCCTCCACGAAGCTAAGGGCTCTTACAACCGGTTGATAAGCACTTCTTATTTCTTTCGTGAGAGATACCCCTTAAGTGGTATTTTTCATTTCAGAATCCAGCAACACATAGAAGTTTTCATGTAATTACCACAGTGATAGGCTGTTAGTGATCAGCTGTTGTCATGGCTTAGTGCTATTGACACACTTTCTAAATATACTGAGGATAATATTATTAAATGATATTAATTAGATGACAAGTTATACTCAATATTACGCTATACCATTTATACATGCTATTTTATATTTATATTCTATATATTTATATTCTATGCTATCCATCATACCAAAAGCATTCTAGTAATGTATTTTTATTATGCTTTATATACATGTTATATCATTATATAAATTGTTATATAATTATGAAATAACAGAAGTATATCCACTTCTTAAACTTATGGTCTAAAATTCAGTCTCTTCCTTCAAAACTCAAAAGCATTTAAGTATTGCTGGAGAACTGGATACATTTGTAGCAGTGACATTTTAATGTCAATATTTACCTTGAAAGTTCCAAAGTATATTCTTCCCACACCCAGTAGCGTGTTCTTACTGGCAGCACGAATATCCTATGAAGAAATATACTTTGTGTTTTAGTATGAACAAAGGGAATATTTTCAAGTAAGCATAAGAATGTTTTCCTGCATATTTGTGTTAATTATAAGTCAAAAATCTTCAAGCACTGTTTTAACTTTATTGTATAGCAGCCTTCAAGAAAAACAGTATTTATTGTGAAAGATGATTGCAGTTTCAATAGTTGTTCCCTCTTATTACTTAAGGAAAACCATATATTTAGCCAGATACCATACACACTAAGTTTAGTTCACTTGGCAATGCTTTAACCAGCTTTTCCTTCACGATCTTTGTATTTAAAATAAATCTCAAATAAGCTATAATTCACTGGACATGCTGAGTAATGACCATATATATCCTGTTTGAACAGAAAAGTATGCAATTACAGATAAGATCAATTATTTCTTTTAAAGGTAATGCACTGAAATGGTGCAGGAAAGAAACCCACACTGGTCTTCCTTTTATCTGAAAACAGAAATTGCTGGAAACGAGGGTGGTTGGGGGAGGAGACCGAGCAAGAATTGGTTCCTGGGGAGAAACAGCTTTCACGGTGGCTTTATTAAAATGAAATGAAAACAAAGTGGCTGGCACAGGATCTCTAAATAACAAGGCAATGGCACATCAGATCATTCCACAGCACAACAGCTCAGGGGAAGGGGATTTTAAAATTCCCTCAAGAGATTAATCATTAGCCTTGCTCCTTGCAGCCCTTTTAACAGAAGATAGTCAGAGGTAGGCAGTAAAGGGCTGTCTCTCCACTTCCCATCAAAGAAGTTGCTTTCAGAGTTGCAGAAGCTTTATTTTGAAGGACCCTGTGGACGGCCTACACTCTGCAGACACAGAGAAGCGGTCACGGCCTTTCTCCTGTCTGGGCCCATGTGTCTGGGGAGAAGTTTTTCTGTCCGCTGCCTCAGATACTTAGGTTGTTCTGCGGCCACTGTCTCCATAATGGTGCAGCTCCACGCATACCAGCCCCAAACTGATTAGAGTTCAAATCTGCTATTTCCCAAACACATTGTTGGATCTGTTTACTTCTTTCCTGAGTCATTACTTGAGCATTTTCTTGGGAACAGAAGAATGAATCTTTTTATTTTTCTTTGTGTATATAAAGCCAGCCCTCAGTTTCTAAGAACTGTACCTGTCTCCCAAAATGTCTTTCAGAAAACAAGCAAGGCTCCAAGCTAAGCCCAGTGGAGTTCACAGTCTCCACCTCTCAGTGTGAGAAGGTGAATGCTAGCTAAGCTACTGTGTCATTGTTTTGTTCATGGTGGAGGGCCCAAACCTTTCCAGCTTCTTAGAAGAAAAGAGCCCTTTGCCTACTTTTTTCCTACCCTTGGACTTTCTAGCATCCAAACCAACAAGGTCTTCTGCAGAGACTTTGTACTAAGCTCACGCCCCATCAATTTTTATTTGTTTGATTTTAATACTTCCCTAAACACAAATTTCAAAATTGTTTAGTTGCAAACTAACACACAATACGGGGTGCTGTTTTGAACAGGTCCAGGTGGCCCTGTGGGTCCTGTAAGTGGAGAGTATTACAATTTTCTTGGTATTTCTTTTGTGAATGTAAGTCTTGTTTTTTTGACAGATGTGGGTCAGTGTATTACCTACTAGTCTGTGTGTATTCTGTGCATTTATTCTGCAAATGTGATTCTAGACTTGGTATGCCTTGGTCAGTGCAGTACCTGCCACTTCCACCGTCTGAATGAAGAGGTACCACATGGAGGAAGGCTGTTTCCTTTCCGAGGAAGGAAAATAGTCACCATTTTTTGCGTTCGCAGTCCATGCTATGCAATGAGCAGGTGAATGATAGCTCCTATCTCCCTTGATTTTCTCCTCATGCTATTCTCTGTAGGATTATGTTTCTACAGATGTGAACATGGAGGTGCAGAGGGTTAAATAATTTGTAGCAAGCCCAGAGCTGTATGTGAACTCAAATGTGTCCTCTACCATGCTAGCTTACTGGTTTTTAGTGAACAAGTCAAATTATTCTTTTGATTTCTCTATTGAGAAACCTGCGATGTTGACTGGAAGAAGTTTATATCACTCTTACCAAGGATATGCAGGTTGTTTAGTCTCCTAAACTTTGTTAAACAACAGCTAAGTACAAGTTCTGAAACCCCAGTCTGTTCTAGCACCATAGAGGAAGCAACTGAGCAACAGGGTAGGAGTGAACCCTTCGCAGTATGGCTGTACAGGCATCACAGAGAAGACACTGCTGTTTCGTGCCTGACGGTCTCTGATAAAGGAGACCTAATTGGACTCTCTCAACCATGTGGCCATGTTTTCACTTCTCTTACACTTGATTTGTCTCCTGGGGTTGAACTTCTTCCTTTGGAAATGCTTCCCACTTAGTATTGACCATCAGATGTGCAAAGTTCTCTGCTCTGTTCCAAGAAGGATAATTTGCCTCTCAAAATTATTTTTAGTTCTGTGTCAGGATGTGGGCACAGCTTTCTAAAATACTGACAACTACAGACAAATCGCAAAGACAGTGTTTTATTATTACAGCAAGTTTCTAAAATCATATAATAAATTTAAACTTTAGTGCCTATGAATTGTGATTGTAGTATTTAATTAGGTTTCATATTCTTTATGAAGGAATCTGAAAATATAAGGGGAAAACATAAGGCTGGAATCAAAGTGTGGTTACAGGGCAGGAAAATGGGGTAATAGTGTTCAATATACTGTAGATGTGTGAATTTGTAATAAGTGCTTTTGAAAAATGAGTGCCTTAAGAAAAACTTGAATTCTGACAATTTTTCTTCAATGATTTTGTGTCTACATAGAATCTAAGTACATGAAAGCCACTTTAGTAAATGTTTATTCAGCCATAAGTGAAGGATTGAAAAAAAAGGAAGGGGAGAAAGGAAGGGAGGGAGGGAAGAGAAAAGGAAAAAAAAAGAAAGGTAAAAATAATGGGATTTGAAGGTAAAAACTAACTGGTAATTACACTACACCGAATATCGTTAAAGTTACTAAAGCTTAATAAGCACTAATACTATTTTTCCTATTTTTCTTTGTTCTCACTGAGAAAGTTGTAAAATAGTGGTAGAGAACTTTTTTGATAGGCTAAAATAGTTTCTTCCTTTTTTTCCTAGGAAGCTCTACACAAGATTTAATTAGAAAAACAGTATTTTGTTTCAATAAAGTTCACAGGAACATATTGGGCTGCTATAACCAGTATTCTATAGAAGATACAGACAAACAAAGCATAATATCTGCCCTCGAGGAGGTTGAAATTTTAAAGAAAAATTGAGTCAGCAGCATAACTGACCATCAGACACCACACACACACACACACACACACACACACACACACACACAAAGTTCTGAAGGAGAGGCATTAAACTCTGTCCTGCCATCTAGACAGAGTTCTGAGCTTCAGGAACCAGGAGAACTCAGGAGTGGAGGGAATTCACTGGGTGATCTCAGACTTCCTGCTGTTCAGTCTTTCTGTTTTAATACTGGAATATTAATACATGCTGTATATAAAATTTTATGGACATGTAAAGGTGAATAAACAAGCATCAAAGCAACTGGATCTCTTACAAACAATAAAAGTTATAACTCGTAAAGTATTACCATGAATAGTATTCCTTTTAAAGACATTCCAGGAGCTCATGAATTTAGGTTCAGTTTTAGAAAACTGTATTTGTCAACAAATAACTATAGGCACTAGCATAAGAGGGATCAACCTCTTTCAGAGTGTTTTCCGAACGGTTCAAGTGATGTTTCTCATTATAAAAATGACTTTTTTGCTAATAGACATTTCTTACAGTGTTTGTCAAATGGTAGGTTCATGGCTTAGTCAGGGACAAAGTTATTAAGGACATAAAACGCCATCTGGATGGAGCTAATAAACATAAAACATAACCTTCAGATACACTGCTGCAGTGGCCAGACTGTGCCAGGCCAGATTACCCTTTGTTTGTGTTTAACTCTGAGCCACGTCCTCCGCCATCAACCGTGTGGCTTTCAGTGCTTCCCCCGGACTCAGATGCACGTATTCTATTAGATGCATACCGCACCAGATTACAGAGTCAGTGCCTCTGTGACTGATGTGACATTTAAAAATCAGCCTTCCAACATTTTCTTCAATAATTCCCTAAAAGCGTGATTTTATTGACTAACAGGGTAAGAACTCATAAAATTGTAGAGGGAAAGTGAGCCTCCCACAGTACGAACTTCCTTCTAATGAAGTCCAAGGAAATGAGCATTAGGACCAGAAAAGCCTGACTCCTAGTGAGTCCCCCGAAACACGTCAGCTCCACTGCAGAATGACTGTGCAAACACTGAGCTTCAGGACCTGTGTTTGTTTGAGATAGAAAAATCAATATATTGTTATAAACGATAGCACTACTACAGTCCACTGACCTGTCTTTCTTGCTCTCTCAGGTGTGGGACAAGCGAGTAGAATTTCTAAACATCCCCCTTAAGTTATTTACAGTAATAAAACGCATTCTGATGATTGATAAGATAATGTTTTGGGGCAGTGGGGAACAGATTCTTGCAGAATATTCCATACCACCTTCTCATAAAAATTAAGTGGATCATCCCATGCTGCTGGCAGTGGTGTCTGATGTGGTGTCCATAGGGTGGACACCATGACATGACACTTAGATCCCTCTTACAAGAGTAAAAACCTTATTTCCAGCTGTTAGTGATGTGTCTGGCAGACAGTACTCAGGTGCCAGTCCTGTGCAGGGGAGGCTTCAGCCTGCCGCATCACGTAAGGTCATGCCCCCTCGCTAAGTCACACTGTATTCAAAGTCTGATCAGTGTGGAGGTTAAAAGCCGAGCCTGCTCCTGTCAGCTTGGGTGACCTCTCACACACCTGCCCTCTTAGGTCTCCTTTTCAACTCTGCCATATATACGCTTCCCTCCTTCTCCTTCTGCCTAGTTTTGCTTTCTTCTTTTCTACAGATAGTCATCCCATGTGCATTTCACAGCAAAGCTCCTAAGTGTGTACGTCGGCCTCAGCATCTGGGAATTAGGCAGGGTTCACCCGCACAACAGAACCACTGGGATGTGTGTCCACATACAGAAAGAGCTCTGCTGTGTGGGGTGGAGGTTGACAAGTTCCCCGCTTCTGCCACCTGCAAAGTGGAAGCCCAGGGTACAGCTCTAGTCCAGGCGTGAATATCCGAGAACCAACAGAGTGAGTCCCAGTCTGAGAGCCACTGGGAGAAGAGTAGGGAATGCTGGTGTCTGAAGGCAGGAGAGGACGAACGTCCCAGTGCACACAGAAGATGGACACGTACCTTTTCTCCACCTTTTGTCCTGCGCAGGCCCCCAGTGGTCTGGATCATGTCCACTGGAACTGGTGAGGGTGACCTTACCTCATCTGCCTATTCAGAAGCCAATGTGCTCTGGAAACACCCTCAAGGACACCCCAGAAGCAATCTCTCGCATACTCCCTGGGCACCCCTTACCACAGTCACCTTGACGCCCAATGCTGGCTGTGGCAGTGCCCGTCCCAGAGAGCCCAGCCATGGCACTCTTCCCAGAGCAGAGCAAGCCTGCAGGCGGCACTTACCCACTACCCTCGCCGTACTTCTGCCGCTGCTGCCCCTTGGCAGGTGCTGGGCAAGTGAGAGAGACACATACTCATCCGCAGACACACCCTAGATGCCATCCAGCACCGGGAGAGTTAAACAGATTTAGTGACTAACAAGTAGAATTATTTTTAAAAGAAAAATCATAAAACACTATGAGCCATGCTATGCAAATTGCCCTGCAAGCGACGGCAGTAAAGGCAGACTACTCAGCACCATCAATCCATACCCACAGGCCTCTGCAATTAGTCTACCATGGGGAAATTGCAGCGGCAGACACATGTTCCATTCCTCATCTCTGTGCAGCCTCAACATCTGAAATTTCCTCTCCTCCTAAGCAAGAGGCATTTCATTAGATCGAAATGACAGCTATATCGTCAGAGTTTTAAAGCAAAAATGCAGATTACAAGTGGGAATGCTATGCAAAATGGTGATTAAATTAATTATGAGGTCTTTTGAAAATTTTCAAAGCCACATTATGTTAATATTCCCCAATAGATTAGGAATCGGAGTGTTTTTCTTTCAAATGTTAACAGCATAAGGTAGGATTATGTCGATGTCGGGTGCTATTTAGTTATTAATACTTTCCTTACACTCCTTTTAGTCATCCTGTCTTTTGTTGATTGACAGAAGTTCATTGTCCTCACGACGACATGTATTTGTGCTACTGAGAGAGCTCTCCCGAAGTATCTTGCCAGGTTACTGCAACTCCGAGCTCTCCTCAAAGTGTGTACCTTTGATGTCAGTCACGTGGGACTCGGTCGATGCTATCACGTACGCTACTGTCTTTCTTGTTGTTGCTGATTTCCTCCTTGGTACCACTGTCATGGTTGCTTCTGTCCTTACTCTGCTGCCAGCCTGCTGTGGGAAGGCTTTTCCACCCTCCAGGCAGGCAGTGACTCACCTGTAGGCACTGCTTGATGACCCATTTTGCAGTTACGCTTTTATCCTATCTTGACTACAAAATTCAGTGACCCTTTCTTGTCTTCCTTTAATCTGACAGACCACTCTTATCCCTCACAACCTCTCTTCTCTGGCCTTTTAGGGTGCTGAGCTGTTTTAGCTCACATTCTGCCAAGCACCTCACTTTCCCAGCTTCCTTTTCAGCGCCTCTTCTTGTGAGTCTCTACCATCTTCTGTCTCCATACAAGCTCTTCTAGGGGCTGGAGATTCAAAAAGCAATCCTCTGGGACCTCAGTCTCAGCAAGATGGTCTCACTCCAGACTCATGGAGTGTTCACAGCTCATTCATTGAGCTTTCCTGTGTGCTGCTCTCTCTTTGGGGGCTGGTGTAAGACAGAGACCGGCAGGACAGAGCCCTCAGAGAGCTGAGGTTCCGCTCCATGGGGCAGAGGCAAAGCAGACCACACAGTAGGCAGAGACTCGAAGTCCAAGTCAGCAGAGCAAAGTACACTGGTGACTTAAGTCGAGCTGCTGTGTTGACTCCGGCTTCATGCAGCTCTGGCTGGACTGAGACGATGTGAAAGTGTCCCCTCAGGACTACCCTGCACCACATGGTCAGGTATAGTCACAGCAATGACGTCACTTCTCTGATAGCAAATTCAGTTTTAGTTACTTTTTGTGTTGCTGAGACAAAATACCCAACACTCACTAGGTAAGGGAGGCAGGTTTATTTAGCTCACAATTTGTAGAGATTTCAGTCTATTCAGATTCTTCAGTCTTGGAGTCTTCTGGCTCCAAGGCAGGGTGACACGGCAGAGGGGCAACAGTTCACAGCGTCAGAAGACAGCAAAAACAACAGACAGTGAGATAGCCTCTTTCTGTCCCTTGTATTGTATCCAGTCTACCGGGATTAGGGCGGTGCCAATCCAGTCAGTGGACTGATCCAGCGCTCACCCACCCTTAAACCCAGCATTGCACTACAAATCAGTCACATGCTCTGGATTCACCCACTTCCAAAGGAACCTGACTGCATGAGGCTTTGGGGGGCCATGTAGGCACACACCGTAACAGTGACTAATCTTTTCCAGCTTTCTAGCAAGGTCCTCACCTGACACATCAGTCTGCATCTTCTAAACATTATTGTGGCTCTTTCTTCCGCACCGAAATCTTCTCATCCATTTCCCTTCTTCCGGGTCCTCCCTGACCCTTCCTCCTCCCCAGGGTTGTCAGGATGGCCGAGAATCTGCAGAGGGAGTTTCTCTGGACTTCATGGCTCGAACTGCTCGAAGTGGAATTTGAGAGAGGAGTGTCCCACTTAGCCAGATGCCCTTGGTCTTGGGTCTCCTCTTTCCTCTGTGGCCACGTGGCCTTTCATGGAGCTTTCACTCAGCTTTGGCGACCCCTGCAAGCAGGAAGACCCCATCTTCCTTCCTCTCGTGTCGTTCAGTCATCTGGGAGCTTCTACCATCATCCTCACAGTTGCATTTTTATGTTTTGCTTCTGATTTTGTGTTTCTTCCTCTTATCTTGTAAGAATTCATTAACACCGGAGATTATACGAAGACTCCCTGGGCAGGCTCTTTAGTTTTGGTTTCTTTCTCTTCATTTTTTTAAACACTTGCATACTTCCTACTTTGTTTACTTGCAAAAAATCACAAGAAATCCTCTTGTCCCCCTGGGTCTCACTGGGCTCGCCAGGTAGGAAGTGGGCAACTGGAATTCTTCAGCCTGCCCGTGGCTCCGGCGAGCTTCCACGGACCTGGGGAGACTGCCCTGCGCTGCCCTGCTCTGCTCCGCCTCATCACGGCATGTTAACAAACTGGCTGCTTTCCAGACAAACTGAAAACCCAGGACTTTCACACGCAAGTTGCACAGGGTTTCCTGGAGCTGTACGGCTGAGTGATTTCACTGAGCGAGTTCCACGCCGGGACCTTGTGTTTTGAGTTTCGGCGGCTTGCTGCCTTCTCCGGGCTGGGAGAAGGGCTAACTTGTCCCACGTGTGCCTGAGCTTCCACGGGGCATCCTCACCTTTTGCACATACCTGCCCTGCTCGCAAATTGCTTCCCTTGTCGACTCACGGTGTTCTGCTCCTGCGTCCACATGGAAACTCCCCCTTCAGTTAGGACAGCAGCGGTACAGGGTTAGAGCCCCTTCCCAAGTGAGCCAGTCTTCACTGACGCTATCCGCAGCAAGGCCACAGTAAGGTGGCACTGGAGTTAGGACTTCAAGAGAGGCATTTTTGGGAGACATGTCCCAGCTCCTCATGGCACAAGTTATTGGTTAATTGTTTTGTAACTTACTTTAATTCCTGGTCAGTCTGTGCAAGCCAAACTTAGGCAGTGGGTCCCAAGCTGGCAATTTTACTTCTCTCCAGCCCTGGGACCTCCCCACCTCTGCTCCAACAAGCCTACTGAGGGTATTTCTAAAGCCGAATGTGCCTTGTTTCGCAGGTCCAGGAGTGCTTGTTTTTCACAAATGCTAACTTAACAGAGTTCCTTTCCCAGGCTCTTACTTCGTCTCCTTCCCTCACCTGGTCAGGCCTGAGCCCTACGTCCGCACTGTGAGATGAGAGCACACTGACCCCGCCAGCTGCCTCTCCACCCCAGACGGAAGGAGGCCCTGGACACCGCAATTCTCACACTGGAATGGGGAGGGTGTTTCTGCTTAAAGTTTTTTGAAAAGCAGTAGCAAATGGACCCAGATAGTCCCATACTGTGAATATTTAGTCAGACTTCTCTTATTCACATTTATTCTGCATATTGCATTATAAATATTTAAGAGGAAGACAAAGGTGTAAAATATTCAGGGTGATTTTTGTCAATAAAATATCAAAATGCTAACCTTCCTGTGAATATGGGAATGTATGGTACATGTTTATAAAAGAAAACAAAAGGAAATTCTTCCGGCTATTAGAAACTTGTTGAACTCTATTTTAGGCTAAGAGTTTAAAAAAAATAATTGTCATTTTGAAATCCATCCCTCTAATGAGTTGGGAGATGAAGTTTTCCAAGTGGCTAATTATAACTATTAAAATTGCATGAGGAGTTTTTGCATTATCCATAAAAATTCAGCTTAGATTCTCACAATTTCCTATCTCTAGAGCAGGAATAAAAACATGAGCAGGAAGTTTCCTTCGCTGTCGTCTTCTTCTGGAAGTTCACTGAATATTTCTAGGACAGAGAAATGCTGATTTGCCTTAGATCAAAATTCAGGTTACTTCTGAAACATTATATCCCTACTTCATTTAGAGTCTCACATTTATGGGATACAAACTGCCTGGTTGTCCGATTGTTTAGCAGCTTTTGTTTTTATGGAAAAAATAAGCCAGGACTACTTTTTCAAAGTCAGAGTTATAACCATCGACTGTCTCATAAGCTCTTTCATAAGTGGGTGCTGTTTTGTAACTCACATTTCTATAGTTTCTTCAGCAAGGTGAAGGTAATGCTAATTTTCCCAGAGTTTTGAGGGCCTCACACAGAGCTCCAGCTGAGGGAACTGAGCTATCACCTCCGCTCTTCGTGAAAGACTGAGAGCCTGCGGTGCTTCCGGGCAGCAGGCCTTCTGCCGCGCTGCAGCACAGAGCCGTGCCTGTGTCGCTCCTGTCGCTCTGTAGCTGGAACGGCAGCCCTCCTCGGTTCCTCCCTGGGCCTGTGCTGAGGACCTGTGCCCGTCTGTGCTCTCTGCAACAGGCAGGGAGGCAGCTCTGCCTTCTCCACTGGGGACACAGACTTGACTGGGAGGAGGTCTGGCAGCTTTCCCAACCTCCAAAAGGTTGGAGACCCAGGCTCAGAAAACTGGAGAAGCCAGGGAGGCCAGGCAGCAAGAATGCAGTCCTAGCCACCAGAGTCGGGGCGGGGGGGAGCGTGGCACGGGAAGTGCAGCCACCGCTCACCATGACCTGACTGCCGGCTCCTGCGTGCTGGCTCATGGCCACCATGGCCACACGCTCTTCTTGTCTTCACTGAAAGAGTCGGTGCCGACGCTGCCCCAGCTCACAGAAATGAGGATCACTGCTTTGCCTCAGCTGCACAGTGGAATGCAGAGCCCTTCCTCCTACTGGTTCTGGAACTTCCTCAGGGAGGAATGTGTTTAATGTCTGGGTTGCCACAGTTGCACAAAGTCCCCGAAGGCTCACTCCTCTAGCACTATAGCATTTATAGACACCCTTCTTCTGATACTTTAGTTCCAAACCTGTAATGCACCGACTCTTTCAGGTAATTAGAAACAGCCAGCTACTATTTGTGGAAGACGAACCAGAATGTCCTCAGATAACACCTGGAGCCGTGCCCAGGACTATGGGGGGGGCATTCAATCCTTAGTGTGTCTTCTGGTGCACATGGTGCTAAGGTGTAGAGTTCTCTGTTGTGAACTCCTGTGAAATTCAGTATTGAGAAGGTAAGAAGAAGAATGGAAAGGAGAAATGGGTAAGGTATCCCCATGGTGCAGGAAGGAGGAGAAAGAGATGAGAGTTACAGTACTGCTTTCAGCATCTGTCACGACAGTATTTGTGACTTTCTCCTTCCACCGCCTCCCTGCAGCTTGGACTTCTTTGCCTAACAGCATAACCCCAACTTTCAATCTTGAGGAATCTGCATCTTGATGTTTCGACTGATACATGGTTCTATTAAACCTAACCACGGGGCCTGGTTATACGAAGAAGCATCCTTTGAGCTGACGTATTTTGCTGTTGCTGTGTGTTTTAGTAACTGTCTTTTCCATATTTTCTCCTGTCATGAGGATCCCAGAAAGACTAAGTAGAAGTATCCACTTCCAATGCACTGGGGTTATTTTTATGTCTCCTGTTGGAAGCGCTACTCCTGTACATTCTAAAACCTAAACTTCAGAGACCAAAGTTGAACAGCAGAGAAACTCTTAAGTATCTGTCCCATCAGCAAATAAGATTTCAGTTACCCAGTAGCTGCCTGGCTCTTAGAAGATTCGTGATCAGTTGCTGTTCCTATTTCCGCCCATGTGTCAGGCACTCAGTGAAGGCGGACACCTTGCTGTTCTGCAGAGAGGTGCAGCTACCTGGGGAACTGGCTCAGGTAGTCAGCAACCCAAAAAGATGGATGGTGAAAACAGAGCAGTCACCTGCATGGAGTGGGACTGTTCACGTTCTACTTAACGTTTCTTATCCGCCAGTGTGTTTAGGAAAGGCACTGTCTTGACATCATAGGGGAGAAAAGCAGTTTTTTCACCTGAAAGAGTTCTGTGCACGAACCACCAACTTCAAAATGAAATAATAAAGAAGGAACCCGAAAAGATAAATTACCATGATACCAAAAATGAAGGCTGGCAGGTGACTGATGGCCAGGATCAGGTACAGATCTACTAAACACAGCACTGAAGTGCCTAGATTGAGAAGAGAGAATGACCCATATTTAGTTGTGTAACATTTTAAACTTTGCTTTAAAAATGGAATTTTCCTAGAAGGAAGGGCAGGGAGCCACCTGCTCCCCACAAGCACCATCACTCATCACCTGGCTTCTTGATTCACACAACTGTGCGCTTACTTATTTTGTTAAAAATTCTACAGATCTTTCCGAATGTGGAAATGGAGGCCGCCAGTGCACCCGTATCTTCCTCACAATTCTCCCCTAATTTTTTCCACATCCTTAAAGAGATCAGAACTGTGAAGCAGTCAGATGATGAAAGGGAAGCGTGAGGAAGGTGGCCCGATGAGAGATGCGGTCCTCACAGCAAGGTTCTATCAGGGGAGGAGGCTGGCTGTCACTCTTAGGGTTCTTCATACCTTTTACCGGTTCAAGGTCTCAGAAAACCAGGCAAGGAGGACAACAAAGGGTTCCATCTTGATTAATAAGAATCATGCCCATGTCCCCAGAATCTAGAGTTGTGCTGGGCTCAGTGACATGGAGCCACCTCCCCCCCAGGTGTGGGCACAGAACCGCGCTCCACATGGGCAGTGGGCCTGGCGAGGTGCAAGCTACATGCTCTGTGTGAAGATGCATCTGGCTAGGTCTGATGATGCAATCAAAGATGGTGTTCTAGATAAAGTGACAGCTCATTAAAATCCAACGACTGAGCTGGGATCTATTTGGAAAACAGCAAAAGAGAATAACTGTCCAAGAAGATAATAACTGGAGGCCGGACAGTATGAAATCCCAGTAGGCCGTGTGAGTGCGAGGGGGCAGGGGACTGTTGGAAGTGAGGGGTGGGGTTGGAAAGGTGAAGGGCCAAAATCTGAGGGGCCTTTGGAGCCTCGTGGAGGAGGGGAGACCGGAAAGACCTCGGACGCTCAATTAGAGACGCAGCACGATCATTGCAGACCACGGAGCCGTCGTCCTGGTGCAAACGGAATCATTTAGAGACAGGCAAGACGGACACATAGGACCCTAGGAGGAGTTGTCAGAGTAGGCTGAACATACAGCAGCGGAGAGGGTGGGTGGAGTCCACTGATGGGTCGCGCATCCCAAGGCCTCGCGGGCTGTGGAGATGCTCGCTGCGGGGAGGGAGGTGAATAAAGGGCAGTTGAGGTTTCTCCTCTGAGTGTGGTGATGTCGTTCACTCCGGAAGGGCAAATATAGATCCCACGAGTGGGGAGGGAAGTGAGGACTAGTGAATCACGTTTGTGACATAGAAGTTTAATTTCCTGTGAAGATACTGAGTGGAAATGACTACTAGGTAGCTGCAGACGGCATTCTGAGGCTCTGGAGACACAACTGGGCAGGACTCTAAAGCCCGTAACCTCCAGCGCACGACTGCGGGTGAAGCACTGCGCGGTCTGCAGCCCGGAGGGAAGAGGAAAGCCTGGCGTGAGAAGGGGGCGGCTCCAGCCGGGGGTGGAGAGCTCTGTCTTGAAGGCCAGGAGGAAAGGCTCAGCAGGTCTGAGCATAACTCCGAAACTTGATTGGGTGGTTTCTGTTGTCTGCAACCTAGCGGGACAAGCACATCAGAAAACAAGAATTGCTGGACACTGAATGAAGCCCGGGGACTGACAGCAGCTGTAGACAGCAGGGTTGGGGGTCTCCTGCTGTCTCCCAGCCAGAGTCCTCTGTAGCTCTTGTGCAGAGCAGAGGGAACACAATGCAAAGCAGAGTGGTGCAAAGGGGTGAAAGGAACGATGACTGACGTCAGCCACGGTAGAGTAGGGGAACACTCGGAAACAAGAACGCACCTTAACAGAAAGAGTGCCCTGGCCTCCACATTGTCTTTGAATGAACAGTTTCACTTAGACACACTCTTCCACTGCAGTGACAGTGTTGTGTCCTTGCTTTTAAAGAGGGGAATTGTTAAAAAACGCTGTGAGCATCCAAGAAGCAGACAAAAACATGAAATGTTTACACACGAAGTGAGTGAAATCAGGGTACGCTCAGAAGGCTATGAGCACTGAATGGAAAAGATTTTGGGGGTGAAAAAAGTGACCAAAGGAAATTGCTTTATACATTTATAGTTAATCCGAATAGAAATCTATTTAATCTGTGAGAGAAAACAGAGGTAATTAAAGATAATATTAATGGCTTAAAATTTAATAGTCCTCTGATTTAAAATATCTGATGATCAATTTCAATAGATAGAAATAAAGGAATATTAAGTTTGAGAATAAAGTATTCTTAAAAGATCCTATGAACATTAAAGTCAACTAAGCAGAGAAATAAGTCAAAATAATTGAAAATGAAACACAAATCTAAATATGAAAGCTAAAAAGTATTCTTGGAAGGAACGCTATGCTTGGAAGGGAGGAGTGTTTTTAAATGAAGTGGAATGTACAAATAATGTACACCTAATATATTCCACAGCTGACATAAACACAAGAAAAAAATATCGATATGTAGAGTCATAGGAAATTATAGAAAGTACAATCACACAGAATTTCCCACAAAAGAATTGTGTGTATTTTTTGAAATTTAATTACCTATTATCCATATCCATAAAGATGAATAAAATAGGAATTTTTAAAGTGGATTTAAGGAAAGGAAAGCGAGCATTCAAATACTCTATGAAAAGTTACATTGTCAGAGGATTACTGTTAAAAACAAAGTCTCAGTTCCAGGGATTTTTATGAAGAAATTATTTCAAGTTCTCATACACAAAGTTACGATTGGAACCGTTCAAATATTCCAGATGATTGCAGCTTCTTGACTGACAAATCTAGCTTAATCTCAATACCAAAACCCAACAGACATTACACAAACATGAACTACAGACCTGCCTCATCTTTAAATGAAGAAATCCATTATTCCACGTAAAATTCTAGCATAACTTTAAAAAATATTTTAAAGCATTTTTCAATTCCACTAGTAATACATAACACAAATATAACTTAGGAATGGAATTCCAGCAACTAGTATTCTAAGCAGTATTACAAGAATAATCTATAAATTTCATGTAAGGTTCATTCCAGTCATGTGTGCTTGTTAAGTATTAGAATGTTAATTTGTGTTCATTATCACAGGAAACTAGGCACTGATCTTCACAAATAAATTCATTTAAAATAAGAACCATACTTTTACCATACATTTTTTTTAAAAAATTGTATCAGTAAGTAACCTAAAAATAAAAACACACTTGTGAAATGTCCTTATTTTTATCTAACAAAATATAACTTGGAGTTGAAACTATAAGTTAACTTCTAGAATAAAATAAAAATAAATCAAAAGCTAGAAAAAATTTTAAAAATAACTTCTCCAATAAAATGATATCAGCTATTTATAATTATGAAAAGGTCCTCCTAACAACCTTTCTATTGAGCTCCTTTCATTTTCACAGGGCACTTTGGACACTGACTTCAAGCACCCCTTCATAAATGCACATAACAGTGTCACCCTTTTTGATTCTTTTCCCTAAAGTTGACCATTTTAAGTCTCTCAGACCCTCACGTATCAATAGATTTCAGTATAGTTCCAGCAGCTGTTCAATATATTTTAGCTTTTTTAAATCATATATGTATGCAGGATACAACATCATTTGCTCTTTTCTAATTGATTTATACTGTCTGATACTGTGTCTGCAAATGGCTCAATTTATACTGTGATGTTCACAAGGAAGAAGTCTAAGAAAATTCAATCTGCTAGTAAATATTTTAAAATTCTAATGACTTCTATGTAATCTTATGAGCTCTGAGGCTTGAGAAATAAATAATATACTGATGAGACTACATATCTTTTCCTGCCTCTTTCTTTATATACATCGTAACTCTTTATTTCATCACATGAAAGGGAAGAGAGAACATATATTTCAAAAGTTACAAAAATTATTTAAAAAAAACTTCATTAGACAAAAAAACTAGAAGTACATAATTCTTTAAATTAAAGAAAATCGGGCTGGGGATTTAGCTCAGCGGCAAAAGCGCCTGCCTGGCAAGCGCAAGGTCGTGAGTTCGGTTCCCGGTACCGGAGAAAAACCAAAAAAAAAAAAAAAAATTAAAGAAAATCTCTTAACTCCTTGTGTGCTAATGTGTCATAATGAGAGGCAGTGCTGCTGGGAACCCGCGCTGAGACAGAGGCAGATTCTCACACCTTGTTGTCTAACCTTTCCAGAAGTCTGGAAGTTCTGGCCTAGTCAACAAGACTAGGAAAAATAATGAGGCTACTTCCTCAGATAAAATTGTTGTATTTTAGATCGTATATTTGTGTAATTAGTAAAACTAGTAGAATAAGCTAAAATACTACTAAATGAGTAAGGAGAAATCGTTTCTTATATGGCGGCAAGAATTGAGTCGCGATATACTGTGGAACTATTCATTTAAAATAGTTGCAAAATACATAAAATGTTAGGATATTTTGCCAAATGATAGATAAAACTTACATGAAGAAAATCAAACAACTTTATGGAAGCCCATAAATAAGACAGAAAAAACTACAGAAACAAAATGTTGCTGGGAAGAGTTAATACTGTCAAGATGTTAGCTGTCCTCAAATTAATCTATGAGCAATACTGTCCTACCTCTTTCATGAGAAACCTCACAATATAAATCTAATTTGTATCCAAATAACACACTGACAAAGGTAGCCAGGAAGAGACAAGTGCTCAGCACACTGGTGCCTACATACTATCCCACCGCTCAGAAGGCTGATGCAGAAGGATTCCAAATATGCCAGGCTACATAGCGAGACCCTATCGCAAGAAAACTAAAAAGAAAACAAAAGGACAGGGAATGAAGGAATTTTCATTTGCATTGCCAGTAATGGAAATATAGCACCAGCACAGTGAGAAACACTCAGGCATTTGCTTAGGAACTGATAGGTCACTGGGACAGAACAGACATTCTAGAAGCAAGATATTTACACGCATAGTGCAACGTAAAATGTAAACAAATGATGACAGCAGCACTAAGTTCATTATGAAAGCTCGGCATTAACAATAAATAGTCATGAGACTTCCTAGTAGGGAAATGATTTCATTGCATTTTTGGAATGAGAGCTGCCCAGTGGATAAATGGAAATATAGATCTGATTTTGGACTCTGAAGAAATACTTAAATATGGTATTTTCAAAAGTCGCTCATGGTTGAAGTTGTAGGAAGGCAGATACGAATGGAAAGAAGGATAAAGAAATGGGCTGGAATAGACAACTTGATGAATCCCTATATTTATAGGCAAAAAAAATGTGAAGAAGCCTGTTTAGAAGTCCTGCCTATACCACCTAGATCTATGTCATCTAGGTCTACGCTATTAACCTTTTTGCCCTTAGTTTTGTTTTCAAATCTTTCATGCATTATTTTAGGAAAGGGCATAAATTTACCGCCGTACAATCACCTATTTAGTCCCACTCTCCTATGCACTTACAAATGCCTACCATCACAGAACTACCACCACAGATGTGATACGGGATGTTTTCATCATCCCAAGAAGTGGGAAGTAAGTCCCAACCCCACCCCAAACCCTACCGTATTAGTCAGCTTTCTCATTACTGAGACACACATACCTGACACCCACAACATAAAGGATCAGAGCTTTAATTTGACTCATGATCCAGGGAATTCAGTCCATGGTGAGCTGGTTCCAAAACAGGAAAATCATGGTGGAACAGTATGGCAGAGCAGGGTTTGGTAGTTTGTTGTAAGCAGAGCAGAGGAACAAATCCGAGAGGAATGGGCCAGGGACTGGACACAGACCCCCAGGTCATGCCTCCATGACCCATGCAGACTCAGCCAGCAGTGTGCTCCACAAATGCGTGGGCAGATCCCAAAACTGGTCAACTTGACGCTGCACCCTACACACTATACCCTGACATCACCAATCGCTTTTCTATCACTAAAGCTCTATTATTTCCAGATTGTCATAAAAGTAGAATCATATACTCAACATGCTTTTGTGTCTGACGTCTTTTCACTTACCATAATATACACTTCTGAGATTTGTGTTCTGAATATATATTTTTTATTAATAGATAGCTTTTAATTTTAAGGGTACACCTCAATTTCACCATCATCAAAATGAATCAGAGCTAACTGTTGAGGGTGATGTTATTTCCAGTGTACTGAAGACAGAACTGAGTATGCATAAGATTACTTGGTGTCTTAGTTGCTTTTCTCATTGTTAAGACAAAATACCTGATGCCCAAAATTAAGGGAGGAAAGGTTTGTTTAGCTCAGTTTGTACAGGTTTCAGTCCATAGTCAGCTGGGTCCAAAGCAGGGTGGTATGGCAGAGGGGCATCTGCTCATGGTGGCCAAAGACAGAAAAAGCAGTAAGAGAGGAGATGAGACTCTTTCTGTCCCTTATATCATATGCAAGCTACCTGCCCTATAGCAAATGTAGCACTGACACCCTTAGCCCTAGCCAGAACCATGCCAAATCAGTCAGTGGGCTGATTTAGTAATCACACACCCTTGATCCCAGTGTCACACACTCTAGATTCAGCCATCTCTGAGAAAGCCCTATGACCTCATGAGGCTTTGAGGGGACATATAGACATGAGCCAGAACACTCCATTTCATGCTGCCACCACGGCTGATGGTAAATGGAACTGAGATGCCTGCCAGGCCAGTTGGACCCCAAAACCCAGGGACAGCACCTACCTCAGAGACTGAGAAGAAATGTAAAGAAAAAGCAGAAGAGAACAAGAAGATCTGATTGCAGGTCCAGCAGAAGGAGCAGGTAGTTTTTTTTTTTGTTTTTTTTTTTGTTTTGTTTTTTAATGATTTATTAACTATTTGTCTCATGGAAATCATGATAAAATGTTTTGACAAGAAAACTTGTGCTTTTTCTTGTCTCTTCTCCCCCTGGTTGTGTATTTCAGCACTTTGCAAGGTGATGTAAGAATTTGGGGGAACTCAATCTACTTTGCACCCCTGGGACATTTTGAAGAGCTTGAAGCAAATTGAACTTCTGATTTGGATCTGTTCCTGAGGGACATTTGCCACAGCCACATGCTTCCATCAAATGTACAGTGCACGATCAGAAGGATTCATACTATAGATAGAAAAAGGACAAACTGCATTTGAATCTGTTCACTTCTAAATATAACAGTTCATTTTTGTGTTTATGTAGAGCAGCATCTAAGCTGTGCTTTGCCAATACTGTATTTTATTTAATTCTTAGATTTATACTAATTCATCCATTGCCTGACTTTTGAATATCTCGTCTCCTTGTAGAAATGATTTTGTGCATATTTAGGAAACAAGTTGCTCAGAAACCCTGCTGCCTCTGGTCCCGCAGCAATCCCCTCCTTTTTTCTGAGGATGATAAAGGCCCCCCGCAAGGGCCACCACGAGGGAATGTGCTTCACATCACAACACAGATGGCTTGTTTACACCATTTCCCCTTCTCGTAAAAATTTTAGGGATGAATTCAAATTTTACTCCTTGTTGTATTATGTGTCTCATAATGCTATTCTTGTCAAAACCGGTGTTGCCCTTGAAAGACAGTAAAAAGCCATTCTGCCTCCTTCCCCTTGATGTGCAAAGATGCACAGGAAGCAGAGAAAGCAGCCTCTCCCTCCTAGCTGCTGGGCAATTTTCAAACCACTGTTTAACTATTTACATAATCTTTGGGATTGCTCTGGCTCACCTTGATACTGGTACAGTGACATCTAACACCTCTTGCTTGAATTTTGGAGCATTAGTTCATTAACTGACTTTCACACTTTCTTTGGCCCTGTATGTAATGGTTCTAGGTCAGCCTTTTGTTTTTGCATAGAGGTGCCCCTCAGTTTTTATTGTACCTTAGAATTAAGAGAAAGCTTTGAGAATCTAGTTCTGCCTGGCCCTCTCACCCCAATTTCTGAATTAATCATTTCAGGGTGGTGAGCCCTGAGCATCAGAACTTTGTTTCTTCAGGTGATCTCAAGGAACAGCCCGGGCTGAAAAACACTGGTCGAGAGTCTATAATCAAACATTCACGAGGATGCCAATAGAGGACTTTATTTGCTTTTTTCTCACCATGCTGATAAAATATGTGCTTGCCATTTAAGGTTATGGGAGTGCATGGAAGTGGGAAGGTTTCCATAGTGATGAGTATTTATGGAGAGAGTGGCAGCTCTCCTATCGTGCATCCAACAGGTTGGTGAGAGTGTTTTGTAACCTTCTGCAGGAAGAGGATATTTATTTACTTCCTGGAGTAGTTTGTATTCTAGTGTCTTATCACAAAGGGCATTTGGTAAGCTTTGTTCTCAGAATTAAAGAAAATTTTTCAATGCTGAAGAATGCACTAAAAACTTACACTTCCATTAGAAGATTCAAGCCAGGTTGTCTAAACTTCAGCACTTTCAACCTCTGGGCTCGATGGTTTTGTGTCGTGGGGGCTTTCCTGTGCAGATGGGATGTTTGACAGCACCCCTGATCCCCACACGTTAAACACCAGCAGCACACCACCTCCAGCTGTGACAAACAAAACTGTCTCCAGGCATTGCTGAATACCTCTCCTAGGGGCAAAATTGCCACTGCTGAAAGCAAATAAATTTAATTTCACATATAGGTGGAAATACTTTATCAAGATCATGATCATGTGACCATAGATGTTTGTCTACATTATTGTCACACTCACTTTTCCATTAAATATCTAGAACTTTAAATATCTGTGACCTTTAATCCTGATGTGTCAGTGTCATTGGATTAAGAAAAACCTACTGGTTTAGTAGAGCATGTTCCTGGGGGTATCTGGGTGGGTCATGGAATTGTGACCTTGGGTACTACATCTGGTCCCTGATCCCTTCCTCTCTGGTGCTGGACACTGCTTCCTGACCACCACGAACTGAGCATCTTTGCTGTGTCACACCTTTCTGCCATGATATTCCTGCCTTAGAGCCAGCTCACCATGGACTGAGTCCCCCAAATTGTGAGCTTTATTAAATCTTTCCTCCTTTGTGAATGTCAGGTATTGTGTCCAGCAATAGGAAAACTGAAGAATACAGTATCTTTTCACAAAACTATGGCCAAAATGTTTTTGTCAATTTGGGCCATACACTCTTAAATCAATTTATTGTCAACTGTTTAAACATCTGACATGAAACTACTCTATTCTTTTCATTGTTATGTATAAATTACATAGAAGAGAGAAATTGTATGAAAAATAAAGCAACATATCTTCGCTAGATGGTGTGGCCCCATCAGCAGTCTGGATTCCTTACAAGTGGACAGAGGCTGACCCTGGCAACTGGTGTCTGTTGAGTGCATCCTCTCTTCCCTTTCAGGTCCTCCTCAGACTCAACAAGCTGTGCCTGCCATGTAGGTGTGGAGAGCACTGTCAGAGGAAGAAGAAATTAGCTTGTTGCTATAACTTTTATCCTTACTTGGAGATCATCTACATTGAGAATTCTCGGTATTTCGCACCTTTCTACAGAAAAGAAATTATGGATAGTGGCTTGGCTGGAAACCCAGGCCCTCGCTATTACTTGGGCCCTTATATTTCTTGCTAGGATAAGTGAGTCAATAGAACAATTGTTGAGATTAATCTTATATCAACTAGGAAAAAGGTAAGACAATAAAATCTACTGTAAATAAAACAGTTCATGAAAAGAAAAATACTTACAAATCTTTGAGATCGAATGGAAAGATACACTTTATAGAGCAATTTCTGTCTGGGTCCCTGGAGGGTATGTGGGGACACTGGAGTACTTCCAAATTCTAAAGGAGAATCCCTAACAGGTAATTTAGGCTAAATTCTTAGTGAAAGGCATATGAAATGTATTGTGTCGATGAAGGAGACTGTCAATACGGGTGAGAGAAAGGAGACTTTATAGAGGATCCAAGAATCCATCTGGATTTTATAGGAAGAGTAAGTCAGAAATATGGAAAAAAGTAAAAAGAATACTCCAGTGGCAACAGAAGAGGAGATAATGCCTAGGAGGAAGGATAGAGCGAGAAAGATGGAAAAGAAAGAACGTGAATGAATCAGTGCTTAGAGTAGTCTCTAGAAAGATTAAATATACACAGAGTACATTAAAGTGGGAAGAGAACAGTTGGATTAAACCAAGTTTAAAAATGGAGACTGGATCTAAATATAAAATAGTGGCACAAGAGTGGTGTTGGAAACTTTGTAAGTCCATGGGCCAAAAGTAGAAATACGAGCTCATGCGTCACGGGATTAGGATAGCAACCGTGTGTGGTGTGTGATGTGTGTCTGTGTGTGTGTGTGTGTGTGTGTGTGTGTGTGATCATATGAGACACTTCCATTTTCCTTTGCGTGAGATCCCTTCAGCATATGTAATTATCTTTCCTAGAGTTACTGAGAATGCTGCTTGGGCTTCAGGACCCTGTCCAACAGTGAGGACCCATTGACACACATGCACAAAAAAAGCAGAACTGGCCTGAATTTTCACATGTGAACTACAGAGGATCTTTGATTGTTTAATACCACAAAAAATCCTCTTGAAATGCTCTATCAAAGCAAGATGATACAATTAAAAGCACACATAAAACTGCGTGTATTATTCATTTCCAAATATATATGAAAATAAATGGGGAACTACAGCTACATACATTCATGTACAAAAATGCTAGAAGGAAAGTCAACATTGTCATTTCAGAATATTTGAATTATAGGTGATGGATATAATTTTATTTTCATCTTGTATATATTTTTCCACAATTAACAGTTATCATTATTTAATAATAAAAATATATGTCAGTATTAATTGAACACTTAATAGGAGCCAGGCACAATGCTAGATTTCTATAATATTTTATACAGATTATTCCATTAAACTCTTAAAACAGTCCCCCGTGGAGATATAAAATTTAACAAATAGAGCGGGTGAGAAAAATGAGAATAAGGAAGGTTAAACCTATTACAACTGTTAGAGCCTCTTCATGGAAAAGCTAAAGCCACAGCCGTCACGGTAGCTCAAGAAGCTGCATCTTGAGACTTAGAGCACGCTGACTCCCTTGGTAAAAATAAGAGGGCTGAAATTTGAGAATATATGATCAAAGCTCACAAGAGCAATTCTAATGTTCTCCTGCACACTTACGCCAGGTGTTATTCCATTAAATCCAAGGGGGATTTCACTGTTAGGTATGGGCTTCAACTTTGTAGTGGCTCTCCCGTCCTCCTTGGGATAGGTACACCCTAGACGGAGCGCACAGCGTGCTGGCCCTTCCTGCAGCTCACGTTTATAAAAGCTTCAGGTGTGCTGCGTGCACAGGCTGCACAGCGAGGCTGCTCGAGGCGCCTTGCGTGGCTGCGTATGTGTGTAGAGCGCCGAGTCACTCAGCCCTTTCTGTGCTATTCTGAATGTCATTTTCTTGTGAATTTCAGAAACAGAATTGAGCATGTAACTGACTCGAAACTAATAATAAAGCTAAAAGCTATATATTTACTTTCAGACATCACATTTAAGCCAAAGTACACTATTTTTTATTTTATAAAAATAACCTGAATGTTTTACATTTCACTTCCAGTGTTTTCCCCAAGTGAAATCTGACTCATATTTTACATGTAGCGCGATTTCTAGGACAATCTTTATTTAAACAATTAAAACGCTATGTCATAAGAAGACTGCTTTCAGTGTTGTAAGCACAAAAGCTGTGTGTTCCACTTGAAGTCACCCATTACCCCTCCCAGGGTAGGACAGAGGTTTGGAGGATCACAGGCTGTGCACGAGGCCATGTAACCAGCCTGAGGTCAACAGTAAATGTAACCTAAAATAAGAACACCCTGCAGATCTATAAAAGTGTAACCAGCCATTAAAGTAAAATTTTTAATCTGCATAAGTAGGCTCAAGGATATAGTTTAACATCATGCAAATCTACAACAAACATACATATATGCATATACAGAGAGATATGTGTGTATACATATATATGCAAAACAAAGTTTCAGAAAGGATTAAAAGTTAAATATTTTTATAATTTTGATATCTATATCTGCTTTGAAGCAAAATATCCAATAGATATTTTTCTTGTTCCTTTTGCTTAAAAAACTGACTCTCACTGATACCTTACAGAACAATAAAAGTTGGACCGTGCTTCAAGTGAAAGCTTATGCAGGTTTCTAATATTCTCGGTATTATGAAAAGGTGATGTCTGCTTATTTTCAACTGTAGAAAATATTATCTACTATGGCTTGTTTGATTTTCCCTAGAAAGCTAGAAAACAGATTCAACTTTTGGTTTAGAGTAGATTATATTAATGGATGAGAATACCTGTTGTCACTTTGCATATTCAGTTAAATAACACTCACTGTACCATTAATGATATCACTGAAGCATTCTTCTCGACTGCTGTTTATTTTCTCACAAATCTACTTGGAGCAATTTTATTCTTTCAGTAACAGTATTTAACTTACAACTGCTCTCAAATGTCCCTCACCACACTCTTAACGTTTCACTTTGAGAGTTGCAAACTCATCTACTGCTTTATGTAGTGGTATTTCAACATGTTCAGTATGGCTCACAGTAACATACGTACTTATTTTGTGATTCAATGAGGCAGATGTTTGTATGTTCGTAGAGATAACATATATTGTGCAACTCATGCTTCGGAAGCTTTACTGACTAATTCATTCTGATAATTTCAAGTCCGCTCTGGTCTATGTTATTGCAATATGTTTCATTAAAAATAATTAAAAGTTAGCTACAACTGAAAAACTAACTGTAAATGAGTTGCCACCATTGTGTGTAAAATAGAGAGCTTCTTTGTTTAACAAGTTTCCAGTAATCAGAGATGATTTCCATTATCTGTAAAACTTCTGGGCAGATTTGCATCAATATTAACCAAACACATCTGTGTGATACACTCAAGCTTCACATTTCATCTTTGCCCTGTTAGTTTGACCAAGACAGCCAGTGTGCCTTTCTTTTTTTGTTGATAAGAAAAACAACCTTATAATGAAAATTTGTAAATTTATTTAGGACATAGCTATATTTTACATATTTATTCAAGCAAATTGGAAGATATAGACTTTGAAAATTTAGTTTCTTTGTCATTGTTATAATTATTATGATAGCTTGATCTTCTTTTTCAAATCCAGAAAATATACTTTGGTTTTCTTAAATGCATGAAAAATTATTCTAGAAATCATATTCTGACTTGAAGGCCAGGAATATGCATTTCATTAGCTGCTCTAGATGATGGAATTTCATGCTCTCCTGTCGCTGTGTACTTAGAGAAACCTCACTTGATATTTCTAAAAGTGCCTCAAAATACTTTTGAGATCTTTCTCCATTGATTAAATATTCATTCTTTTCTTGTGTATTTTTAATGGCAGTGATACTATTAGTACTTTAAATGAGCACATTAGAAATCAACAGCAACAAATTCTTAAATTTTCTGAAGTCACGCTTGGACCAAAATTTTTACACTGCGTTTCTGGGAGAATAGCACTACTCCATGGGAATGGGAAAGAGGAGAAGAAAAGAACATTGCCTACAGCTGCCAGTGTGTTCACCTAGCTTAAAGTCATCTGAGGGGCTGCGGAGCTGGCAGGAGACTTGCTCCCCAGCTCTTTGCCAGCAAGGTCCTGGCTCAGACCAAAAGAACAGAAACTCCTTTCTTACATAGACAGGAGCCTTCACGTTGGGAGAGTTTGAAGCCAGCTCCGTCATCATGATACAGCTAGGAGGGGTAGCTGAGGAGAGGGGTGTTGGTTGCCATGGGGAACTAGTTTTAACCAGACACTTAGGTTAGAGATGGAGTCAAGTGTTCACTGCCCTGCCCCTGTACCGGTGTTTCTGCTACATCACAGGTTTGAGTAGACATTTGTGAACTCAGAAAGTAGTGACATACAGACCTTGGCCTTAGACTTTACCCCTACTTAACACAGTGTAGTTAGACACAATTTATAACTATTTTAGTAAAGCATGCTTTAAATCTACTTTAAATACCATTAATGATAAAATTTCAAATTATCCCTTATTAGGTAAGAATGGTATTTTTATTTTGTTTTTGTTGGGTTTTTTTGGGTTTTCTTAGGTAAGAATGTTTACAATAAAGCATCAGTTTTACTTTATTCTAGTGAACATCATGACTCATGCTCCCTTATTAGCTATAAGTTCATGTGAATCTAATTTCTTGAAGGAGCAGAGATAACCAGTCTTAAAGTCAGGGATAATGTCTATTTTATTGATGGGATTTTGATGTGAAACACATTGTCAAAGCCAAATATCTCATGGTCTAATTATAAAATCAATACCAAGAAAACTGAACTTTATTTCCTCAGTACTGGTCTTGGACAGCATTTGTGAGTGCTTGCTTTTGTGCATGCAGATCTCAGCTAGTCCCTTGTCATTTGGCCATGAAGATCTCACAACCATAAATAAGAAATTGATAGAGGAGAGAACCAGAGCCAGGCCCAAAGACTATGAATATTACCAGCAAGGAGTTTAACGGGAAACAAAGCTAGGGCCAAAGCTACTGGTTTTCATTTAGCAGACAAGGCTATTCCATAGGAATCTTTCAAGTTGAATCCTGGCAGGATGTACCTATTTGTAACTGTGACAATTAAAGGTTTCTATTTTCCATTTGAAAATTGTAAGGAAGATAGTCATGATTATGATGATTATTTATTCAGGTTATTTCTGTTGTGAGACTGTTCTTTGGTCTCTGCATCATCTCTACAATATGCTATGTTCCTGGTAAAGTGAAAACCAAAATTACTTGACTAAGTGACCCTTGAAAATTTCCCCAAATCCCCATTTGGTTTGGATTTCCCTTAATCTATTCTGGGATGATAATACAGCAAAGGAAAGCACATGGTCCTAATAGATATTCAGACCAGATGTCAGTTGTCTAATACATATCCTATTCCTAAGTGGTGGAGCAGAAGAGCCTCCAGGAGAAGTTGGGGAAGTCGTTAGCTGGAGACGGTGCACATTCCACTATTCTCCCGTTTACAAAAGTTAAGAGTTCCAGATTGCAGTACGTCCGGTTCTGTCACTATGAATTTCTGGACAATGTTAACAGCATTAAACTTGTTGCACATACACACCCATGTGGGGCGGGCTGGGACACACCCGGGATTGGGTCCCAGGCAAGCCTTGCAAACAGGAGGGCTGAGGACCCAGGTCAGTATTTACCGCCAACTCTGTTGTCTTCAGCAAGCAACACACAAGCCTCCTCAGGGAATTAAGTTTCCCCTTCTTATCCCTACCTGAGGCATATTTCAGGGACAATTATTTCAAGCCCAGTGGCCCAGCTCAGCTCTTGATATACAATAGCAGCACAATGTAGATCAGCTGAGTGAATGAGTAGAAGGAAACTCATCTGGCTTTTGTGAAGACTTGTGCTCTGACTGGAATGAGACCCTGGGTTTGAGCGACGTAAGCATAACTACAATATTATATTATGTGTACTCTTGCATTATTGAAATAATGTTGTTGTTAAAGTGATCACATCTCTTGTTTCTTCGAGTGGTAACGAACAGTTCTATTGCAGAGAACACGGCTGCATTCAACACTTGAGAAACCGTTACAAGGGAAATCATTTTTCAGAGCCCATGTAAGGGTGCCTTTAAAACAAGTCACAAGAAGATGTCTCTACCAGTCACCACCAGAAGGGTGGAACAACAAGATCTGATAACCAAGTATTAGATCTGTAGATCAGGAGTGCAAATGATCTTTCTTTTCAGTCCTTGAATGCTACAAAAAAGAATGAGCATGAAATGAAACATTTTACACTTGGGTAATTATGAAGAGAGACACAAATATGGTGAAAAATTGAAAATCTTCTCTTTCTACATGGAGAAAAGACAACATTGCCCTTTACAGGCCAATTGGAAAGGCTTTTTAATGAGAAGTATGGTTTGGAGGATAAATACTGTATGTTATTGTTTTAATCCTTAAAATCTGTTTTTACTAATTGATAATCGCTGGCAAGTGAGGACTGTTAGTGATAAATATAGTTATGATGCTTCCATCTTCATTTGCAAGGAAAATCTGGCTCTTAAAAAACAATTTTTAATCAACATTAACTGGAAAGAAAGAATCAAGGTCATGCCCTGCCTACTAACTGTGTTCACAATTCTTGTAAACACTGGCATTTTTAGCAGAGCGCTTCTGAAGCGATGCCCTTTCCACCAATCACCGAAGAGTCCAGGGCCTTTCTGTGAATTGAGTTCAGGGAGACACAAGGATAAATCAAGGGTAAGGAGGCCGCTCGCCTCTCCCACACTCAGCCGGCAGAAGCAAGGCTCTGTCGGGAGACCTCGGGTGTCTTAGCCCGACAGGAGTTTGCAGGGCCTGCCCGGAAGATCAGTGCGGGCAATTCTGCGCAGCCAGAAAGCGGGGATGCTGCAGACGCCCTGTGGCCAGCAGCCCCGCGGAGGCCTCTGCCCAGGCGAAGGACAAGGGCTCCACTCGCAGCTCTCCTGCAAGCACTCAGGCGCCCGGAGAGGTTTCCGAGCGCTGAGGGTGTGTCATCTCCGCATCGGGCACGAGGCCTGGCAGCAGGGAAGAGCAGAAAGCCCCTCTCACGTGGCTTCCTTAGTGGACACCTTAGAATGGCGCCCACACCCAGCTGAGCGCAGCGGCGAGCAGAGGGCCTGGAAGCAGTCGGAGTCCCGGAAAGTGGGTGTGGGGTGCTTGCAACCAAACATAGAGGTGCCCAGTATCAAAATGAAGTAGGTGTGATGCAACATGGTGCAGCTCACGTATTACGTAAGGAAAGCGTCGTCGATGGCAGCGCTTATCCACCCCAGAAAGCAAAGAAGTGCTGCGCGTCGGTCCCTGGCCCTAGGCCAGCTTAGCGCACAGTCCGCACCGGAGATAGTCTCAACCGCCACAACCGCAGGATTCAGCGAGGGCTATTCGTTTGCCCAGCGGAGGGAAGGAAAGAGGGGCCCAGGGAGGTCCAAAGGGGAGAGCTGAGGGATGACTTCATGTGCGCGATTTGAAGGCTGGCGCCCTCTCCAGGCTGAGCTGTGTCCGGAGCGTGCAGGCCGGGCTCTGGCCTGTCCGAGGGCTCGGGTTCTGGAGCCAGGTGCCTGCGGGAGAAAGGCTGCTGCGGACCCGGCAAGCGCGGGCGCACTCCCCGCCGGTCAGCAGTGCGGCTCGCTGCATGCCAAGCCGGGGTCCAGCTGCAAAGGGAAGCAGAAGAGGCTTGTAGAAGGGGAGGATCCGCAAGTAGGTCGTCAGGGCTTTTATTTAATGTATGCACTTGTGTCTTTATTTTCTGGCACTGGAGATTGAACCTAGTGCCTTCACGCTGAGCTACAACCCCTGGCTTTTTTTTTTTTTTTAAGACAGTGTCTTTCTAAGTCATTAAGTTGCTCCCTCTGGGTTTGAACTTGTACTCTTCCTGTCTCAGCCTCCCAGAGTGCTGGGATAAAAGGCGAGTATCACCAGGCCCAGCTTAGTTTTTTTTTTAGTCCCTCCCCTCATTTGGTTAAAGAAGGACGCAGACGACGGCATAACCAGTGCAGTGACTTCAGAGAGCTGTTGTGAGCATTTCTGGCAACAGGGAACACAGCAACGGAGGACAGGAGAGAATCTTAGATGGGCTCTGGCCACGTGTGGGGAAGACAGGCGAGGCGCCCAGGGCTCTGGCTTTTGCGCCTTCCTCCTTCCCCAGCGAGTCCGGCGCTCTGTCCTGCTCTGCGGTCACCTGGGGCCGTCAGAATAGGCGAGGTCAGCCCCGGTTTCTGACGCCCGCCGGTCTGCATTAGGGCCCTGCGATTTGCGTGTATACAAACCTGTGATGCTGCTGATGCATTATTGGTAGCCTGTGAAGCAGCATTTATTACTAGTTCCATGGTAAAAAAAAAAAAAAAAAAATGACAGCACGGACTTTTTTTACTTTTGGTGCAATTACTGGGATTGAACCTAGGGCCTCCTCTCTGTGCTACATTCCCGGGATCACCCCTGGCCAACTACCCTTTCTTTTTCTTGGAAACAGGGTCTCTTTAACTCATTAAGTTGCCCAGGCTGACCCTGAATTTACAGTCTTCCTGTCTCAGCTTCCCAGAGTGCAAAATCAAGGTCTAAAATATAATTTGTGTAACATAAATCATTTCAACGTCAATATATGTGAAACACTGTGCATAGCGTCTCCCAGCATAAAGAAAGGAAAATAAATTAGGTGTTCAGAGGAGGGAAGGGGGAGTTAACCAGGCTAGTTGGTTGAGTAGGGAGATAGTACGGTTCATTTTAATTATGTTCAGTTTGGGACCTGTAGATGTTTGCAAACGCATTTGCACAGAAATTGGTTGAAAAGCTTTCAAAGCTACTTCTACGTAGATGGCAAAGGAGGGTGACAGTAGGGATCACCTTGCAGTGAAATTATGAAGCGTGTGTAAAGATGGAAATACAGGGATGTCATTTTTCAAGGGACAGTCAGAAGCTCATTTAAAAAGAGACCAGGACAAGCGAGACTCACCAAGTATGCCGCTCGCGGAAGCCTCAAAGGGGGAACACTCTGTTGGCAGGGCCAGCCCCTGTGTGAGGATGTACTTCTTGCTGGGCGCCACCTGGCCCCCGTCTAAGGGCAGAGTCTGCCTGCTCTTCGCAGAGGGAAGAGAGGGAGTTCTGTCTCCACTCTGGACTCTCGCTCCCTTCACTCGGCTAACAAAGGCTTGTGGGATGCCCCGTTGGGAAGGAATGGCCATCCAGAGCTGGAAGCCGGTGCAGCTGTGTTCTCCACCTGAGCTCCTGGGTGCCCCGCCCTGGGGCTCCGCTGGGCTGCACTGGAGAAGAGGAATTGTCTTGGGCCCCACGGTAGTGTCTTACACACTACCCCTACTGTAGACAAGACACAAAGCTTCATTTCTTTCTTTTATTTTTTTACTATAATGACAAAGGGGCTGCAGGTGGCCCTGGCATGGGTAACCCTGCAGACTAGAACATCCAGGGCAGCAGCTCCCATCGTGGTCCTAGCGTGGCAGTGTCCGCACCCCCGAGAATGCTGTCCTGCAGGTCTCCTGGGGATGAGGATGACAGGGAAGCAAGTTCTCACTGTGGAATTCGTATTTCTTTGTTATAAGGTCAAGAATATTTTCTTAACCTGGGCATGGTGGCACACCCTCTAATCTCAGCACTCAGGAGGCTGAGGCAAGGGGATCTCAAGGCCAGCCTGGACCATGCAGTGAGAGTCTGTCTCTAAAACATGAAAAACTTTGTTTTATTATTCTTATTGGTAACTGTGATATCTTGTGTGCAGCCTGATATCTTGTGATCATTTCTAACTGGCCTCACCCACCCTTCTTTCTTCACCACCCCTTTCCTCCACCCTCTGCCCCCTTCCTGCCCGTCCTTGTCTCTCCCTCCTGCCTCTGTTTTTGTGTTAATTTCAGAAGGTTTTAACCTCTAAAATGGTGCATGTAGTATATTATCTTCACCTGGTGTCTGAACCCATTTTTTCTTTTGCTATTATTGGTAAGTACACCAAAATGTTTAAATTTGATTGAATTCAGATCTATCAATCCTATAATTTATGGCCTGAGTGTTTTGTGTTAAGAAATAGTACCTTGAAGATGCAAATGTATTCACTGTACATGTTACAATTTCCTTTTCAGGCTGGGGTCTTTTTTTTTTCTCCTCTTTTATTTTAATGTGATAAATTATAATGGTTGAGTTTTTAGGTCTTTAATCCAGCTGAAATTTGTTGTTTTGTGGTGTTAGACAGGGATCTAATTATATGTTTCCCCCTAGATAACTAATTTTCTCAGAACCATTTAGCAAATGGTTCATCTTTTCCTACTGATATGCACTGCCATCCTTGCCTGACAGGTCTCACACGGATGAAGACAGCAACTAGGCAAGTTTCTCACCATAGGATTTCCCACACATGGGAAATATTAATCAGCCCGACAGATTCTGCACCCACATTTCTAGGGTCTCTATTTCCCTTGTCTATAGCTGGGCAATTCTGTATTGTGTGGTTTAGACAACTTTTAATCTGTCTTGGTACCTAATGAGTTATTAGTTGGGTCTTCTTTCTAGTAGTGTTTGGATTTTTTGCTTGCTCTTCCAGGTAAAGTTTAGAATTAGAATTAAAATTAGAATTAGAATTAGAACCTAAAATTGCTTTGAACTTATAGGTTAAATTAAAAGAACAGACATATTTCATTAACTATAACTCAATTTTTTGCTTATTAAAGTGTTTGATCATTAAAATCATATTATTTTTCTAAAAGTGATGTTTGCATTTGCTAAATTTACTTCTAAGACATTGTAGTTTCTAAAAATTCTACTTTAATACTAAATATGTACTTACATTACAATTACTAACATTGGCTTGTGGTGTAGAAGAATACAATTAATTCTTTGAATTAGATGCATTCCTAACAGTTTATTAATTCTAATAATGTGTGGGCAGAATCTGTTGGACTTTATCCAGTAAGTCTGAATTCCAAGATGAAGGCAAAACAGTACAGAACTTAACGGCAAGTCCAATGGGAATTTGTAAATTCCTCTTTTGTCTGCCCTGTCATGTTTTTATTATTATTATTACTATTGGAAAAAATGGAGTTTTAAATTATAAAGCTGACTGATCAACCACAAATTCATCTGATTTTGTTCAAGTTTTGATAAATGTTATGTCAAATGCTTTCCTGGCGTTGTGATGTATGTCTCTCTTCCACGTCTTCATCACATCAAAAAAAATGCAATCTCAGATTTTAGAGACACAGTTGTCTGTGCAGCACTTTCTACTGTACTTTGCAGATTACTGAAGCATTTAATTATCTTTCCAGTTTTTCTCGCATTTGTTTTTGCATCTTGATGAGGAGGATGGAGGAGTGCAAGAGGCTTCCGGAGGGTGAACGGCCAGGGGAAGTAGCTGACCAGACGCCTCCACGCCTGGGCTCTGACACTCCCGGAGGGGAGGGGCCGAACATCCACCTGCCCCCGGATCCCAGCATGGTGTGCATGCAGCCTCTACAGTGCCGCCCCTCCTGTCGCAGTTCTTGGCCGTATGCTTACTGTTCCAGCTAGACCAGGACCATGGACTTTAAAGCATTGACTCCATCAGGCTAATAAAACACCTCAAGTGCAGCCTGGTCTCAGGAGGTGTCTGCTGCTTCGTATTTTCTCCCATCACAAAGGGTCAAGGATGCTCCCGAGGACCAGCTTTGCCTCTAGGGCAAGAACAGTATCGCTGAGATTCCAGATGTATGGTGTGTGTCCAGGCAACTAGGAAAGAATATTAAATATTAAATATTCAGTTCATGAACATATTTTTCACATCTGTCATAGTCCCACAACAGCTTTGAAAATTTTAAAAAATCCCTAATGCTTTATGAGCAGCTTCTCACCGGCCCTCTCAGAGATTAAGCACCTTCCCCTCCTGAGCAGCACATCCTTCTCCGTGTGAGGGTCTCAGATGTTCTTGTTGAGTACAGTGTACCCCTGCGAAGTTGCAGTTTGGAGTTTGCACCTCAGGTGTTTGCAGACGTTTCCCAGGACCCAGCTAGCTATTGTTTGTGGAAACCGAAAATATGCTCTACAATTGTTTTTTGGCGGCAGGTTTGTAGGTAGCCAATCCGAAAGCATTATTCAGTTCTCTTTGCTTCTGATTGGCTGCTCCGCTGTCACCCATCTGGGCAGACAGACGCCCCCACATTCGGAGTCCTAACATACTTGTACTGCTAGTAGCTGTTCCCAGTGGTCTCCCTTTATTCTTCCTAAAGCCCTAAGATGCCACCAAAATGCCTCGCACCTTCAGAGACTTTCTTAATGCAGTATTTTATTAGTTTACGTAACTGTGGGAGACGTAGCATATTTAGGGTTTAAACTTTAAAAATAGGCCTTTCAAGCCATTTCTCTCACCCTATCTGAAACTCAATGCTTTCCACAATTTGCCGGTGCCGTGAATTTCAGGAATCCACTGTACATACATAAAATTCTGAAGTAAGAGTTGGGTCCTAGGACCATCCAGTGACATGCCATACACTGCCGTGATTTAAGATTCAGGTAAAATCTTCAGAATATTTATTTTCTCAAAATGTCGTTTTGAGTTGCGGCCTTCTACATTTTTATCCTACCTATAAATTATGGGCAAATGTGCTATTATTGGGTTAACATGAGAATTAGGCTAAATGCCATTAACTAGCGATGTTGAACTTTACCTGAGCTCGCAAGGCCCAGAAGACAGCCTAGGGCTACGAAGTGAGCCGCACATCCTCTGTGCTCCTGGAAATGGCAGCTTGTGATGAGAACGTGGCGAAGATCCTTCCCCAGGACTCGCCCCCTGCCTTAGCTATGTTCTCCTCAGTGAAGGTCCTTCCTGTCCCAGCAGCCCGACAGAGTCATCTCCACTACCTTCTGTCATTTTGTCTTTGACAGCACAGCACTCACACGTCGTGGATTCTCAACAAATGTTAGTTCTTCCCTGCCTTCTGCCTCCTACGACATCGTTTCGATCCACTGCACAGCGTGGAGGTCTGCACAGCGTTCTGGAGGCTCCTCGTTCACAGACTCTGCCTAGCGCTCCTCTTTGCGCCTCTGAAATCTTTGTGACCTGCATGTTTCCATGTGGGGCATGAACAGCCCTGCTGTCCGACCACGTGGGAGATCTCTACTCAAGGGATCAGCGCATTTTACCCCAAAGGACTGCTTCCTTTACAGAATGGTATTTTCAAAGCTACAGCTCACGTGCAGAAAATTGCGCAAACCATACATGTCAGCTCACTGAAATTTCAGTGAACACATGTCTGGAATCACTATTGTGATCAATTCTTAAAATATACCCAGGACCTGAACACATTTATACCATTTCCCAGTCACCACTTTCACCACTGCCCTGACTTCATGACCACCCCTAGATTTGTCCATTTCAACTTTTGTGTAAGTACATTCCTGTGTTGTATCTGGACCCTTTCATTTGGTTTTCTTAGTTATAAAAACTTTGTATATTTATCTATATCACCCTCAACTGGTATCTCATTTTTTTCTAATTCTCAACTCCCGTGAATGGTGCCACTAACTACACCCCTTTTGTTGCACAGATACTCGCATTTCTGTGGCTATGTATTTAGGAGTCGAATGGTTTTCATCAAAAGCAGCTTAATAATTAGCAAAGTTTTTCAGACCGATTTACGTGTCAGTCCTTAGTGTATAGCTTTCTGGTCTGTTCACCATCCTCGTTGTTTTCTCCTTTCCATAATGTTACTTCAGTGGAGTCAGTGAGCACGTATTTCTTGAGATGGTTTCTTTGCCCTCAAGGTAATGTTTTTGAGATTTATCTAGGTTGTTGCATCAACAGTTTGTTCCTGTGTATTGCTGCAGAGTATTCTGTGGTCTGAATCCATCCACCCACTCCACCCCAGTTGGATTATCTCCAGTTTTCAGTGATTATGAAGAGAGCCATATAGACATCAGTATACAAAGTTTTACATGGTCTTAAGTAAGATTTCCAGGTTGCCAGTTCACGCAGGTGAAAATGTGTTTGGCTACAGAGAAACTGCCATCGTGTTGTTCAGAGGTGCTGCACTGTTTTACCTTCCTGACAGTAATGAGTGAAAATTTCGCTTGCTGCACATTGTTGTACATGCTATGCTGACCCATGGGTGGCGCGGCCCCATTTTAGATTGATCCTAAGTTGCTAGTGGCGTTTCACATTTTTATCTACTCACCTTTTACCCTTTGAGGTAAAGTGTGTGTTCAAGCATTTGCTTATCTTTAGTGGGGTATTTGTTTCTTATAGTAAAAAGAGTTCTTTAAATATTCTGGCTATGGGTGCTGTGTTGGGTATGTACTTTTCAAATATTTTCTCCAAATTTGCAAATATTTTCTTTCTCCTAACAGTATCCTTAGTACAGCATTTTTTAAAAGAAAATTGTGATAAATTCTTTTTTTTTTTTTTTTTTTTTTTTGGTTTTTCTCTGGTACCGGGAACCGAACTCATGACCTTGCGCTTGCCAGGCAGGCACTTTTGCCGCTGAGCTAAATCCCCAGCCCCGAAAATTGTGATAAATTCTAAGGTACCTGTTTTTCAAATGTATTACTCTCTGGTGTCATATCTAAGAATATTTTCTCCTGTGGTTTCTTCTACCATTTTATAGTTTTATATTTTACCTTTGAATCTGTAATCTGCTTTGTGTTAGTTTGCATAGAAAATGAGACACTTAATTTGTTTGTTTGTTTTCTTTTGGGGGACCGGGAATTGAACTCAGGACCTAGTGCCTGCCAGGCAGGCGCTTAGGCCACTGAGCTATATCCCCAGCCCAAAGACACTTAAATTAAAGCTTATTTTTATATAATTGTTCAATTTTTATAATACCATTTGTTGAAAATACTAACATTCCTCCATTAAATTGTTTGTACATTTTTATTAAAAATCACTTACATTTATGTGAGTCTATTTCTGGGTTTTTTGTTCCATTCTCTTCTTCCACATTTCTGTCGTTTAACCAATAAATACCCCACTTTCTTGATTACTAAGATTTACAGTAAGTTTTAAAATTGAATAGTGTGATCCATTCAAATTTATTTTTCCTTTCCACATTGTTTGGCTATATTAGTTCCTTTGATTTTCTTCATCATTTGCAAATCAGATTGCTTGCATCTATAAAACAAACAACAGACTGAAAAGACAACCTACAGAATGGGAAAACAATTTTACCAGCTGCTCCTGGGAAAGAGGGCTGATTTCTCAAACATATAAAGAACTCAACAAATAGACACCCCAAAATAAAAGACCAAATCAAAAAAGGGAAATTGGCATGAATACACATATCTTTAAAAAAGTACAAGTGGCCAATAGGTACATGGAAAATGTTCAGCATCTTTGGCCATTTGAGAAATACAGATCAAAAGAATGCTGAGATTCTTACTCCAGAAAAGTTATCATCAAGAACCTAGCAAACAACAAAAGCTGCTGAGGCTGCAGGTAAAGAGGAATCTTTGTACATCACTGGTGGAAATGTAAACCAGGACAACCACTATGGAAACCAATATGGAGGTTCCCCGAAAATATTAAACACTGAAATTTCATTTGCCAGCTATATCTCCTCTGGTATCTTCTGAAAGAGTTAAAGACATCATATTACAGTGATCCAGGTACACCACATTAACAGCACAGCTCATCACAGCTAAATCTTGTGAGGTCCTGTATGCCCATCAACAGATGAATGGATAAAGAAAATGTGCCGTTGACATACAATGGAGTACCACTCAGCCATAAACAAGGGTAAATTTTAGTCATTTGTAGAAAAATGGACACATCTTGAGTCCATAATGCTAAGTGAAGGTTAATTATTGCATGGTTTCTGTTCTCTGAGAAACCCCAAGTATAAAAAATTTAAACAGAAAGATAGTAGGAAACAGGGAGACAGACTTTGTAGAGATGGGAGTGGGGATCTAGATATGAGGGAAGAGAAGATGCGAGAGGGGAGCAGAGAAAGTAAAAAGGAGCAAGATGCACGTGTTTATTGTGTATTCCAAACAAACTAGCTAAGTAACATCCTCCTGGGATTTTGATGGGGAGAATTGATATCTTTACTAATTTGCGTCTACCAAATCCATGTTTCATGAACACAGTGTATCTTTCCATCTACTGAAATCTTCTTTGATTTTATTTCTCCCCATTTAGTTTTAAACGTACAAAGTCTGTACATCTATTGACACATTCATATGTAAATATTTCTCAAATTTTGAACTCTTGTAAATCATATTTTAAAGCATGTAGCTTGGTAGTGGTTCACTGCTAGTGAGCAGTCAATAGAAATATGATTTTGTGTGTGTTGATCATGTTACAAATGTTATTTCTAGCAAGTTTATTAAAAAGATGTCAGGATCCTCCACATACATCAACATGTTGTTTACAATAGGAGCCTTTTGTTTTTAACCTGTTACCTTTTTTTTCTGAGTTTATTGCTCCCGTGATGAGTTCCATTGTGATGCTGAGTAGGGGCAAGGAGAACAACCATCTTTGTCTTGTCTGGTCTTACGGGGAAGTGCTCAGTTTTTCACCACCAAGGATAACATTATTCATAGAGGATTTTTTGTCACTGTCTCATATCAGGTTAAAATACTTCTATCCCTGGTACATGCAGATATTGTATATGAATGGGTGTTGAATTTTGTCAGTTCTTTGTTCTGGATCAATTGACATGATCGTGTGGAAGATTATATTGATTAACTTTTGGTTACTGAACCATTCTTTATATTTGCTCTAAAAATCACAGGGATTATTAGAAGTTCTGAGCGGTGTGGACTACCCCAGGAGAGGACTTATTTTGCTTCTGCCAGGGAGGTTGTGTTCATTCATTCTGAGAGCAATCTGGGGTTTGAACCCGTTTCAGTTTTATAAAGGCATGTGTGTTTGTATTCTCTCCCACACGTGTTGGGAATATAGTGTGTCAGGAGTCTCACTGCAAACATTACCGGGCACTGGACTCTGGTCGTATTTTTCCTCAGTGCAGTGGACATGCAGAGCGCCTTGCTCACCTCAGCCAATTAGCCACCTCCCACGGGCCAGCAGAACCGGAAATAGCAATGAGTCAGCAGAATCGAAAGTAATAAGGAGGGTGAATTCGAGAATCAGGGGCTTTGCCACCCACCCTCAAGGTCCTCGTGTGCATAACCTCTCTCCCAGTGAAATTTTCTAGTAGTTCCCAATGAAAATAATTTTATGACACAATCTAGTAAGTTGTATCTGGAAGAAAAAGCCTAGATTTCACTCTATATTTTTACTCTTCTAGAAAGAATAACTATAATATTAAATTTAAAAAGGAAGTTATAGAAATCACAAGTGTTTCTATATAAGGAAAACATCTTCTTGCATTATAGCATTTTCCACTAAAATCACCATTTTCCAGCCAAGAGTTGAGTTTTATCAAGTTTATGATACAGAAAGTTATTTAAGAGACTATGTCATTATTTTCTTCAATAAGTGGGACTGATTTTATGTTGAGAAATCCTATGCAGGTCCCCGCTTCATCATTATCATCATCATCATCTAGAATGAACTAGGTAATATTTCCTGAGGGGTGCTGCATACCACAAACTATACAAGCTACCCCTAAGTACTTAATATAGTAAAACTCAGCTAACACAAAAGATCAAATCAGTGTTTTATGTCTTCTATCTTGATATAAAATGGGTCAGAGAAGTCATCACACTGTCCCCTGTCTTTCCTGATGGGTGTGTTCAGCCTACACACACATTTTCCCCAGTACCTGGGCCTGGATGCGGGTCCACTCAGCAGCCTCGAAGTTGCTCTCCATGTGGTGGAGCCGGCTTGGCCTGCCCTGTCTGCTCCCTGCCTTCCATGCTCTGATGCTTCCGAGTAGCATCCGGAGATGGTTAGTGTCTGGCTCGGCTGTGTGCAGCTCGGCACCGTCCCCAGGCATCCTGAGCAGACCTTCCACGCTGGGAGATGCACAGCGTGAAGCTCACTCACTACCTGCTCCACCCCTTCCCTTTTGCTGGAGAGTCTGCGCTGTTGCCAGTGCATGAGAAAGGCGATGGAAGGTACTGAGCAGATCCAGCTCAGAGAACAAGACCTCAGACTCAGACAGACCCCTTGGGCCTGCCCAGGTCGCCGGGTGCATACGTGACGGTCTCCGTGGTGGACGCACGGGGTCTGTTTCTCAGGGTCCCTGTGATCTGCACTGCCCTTCCCTTCTGCTGGCTCTGAGTCTGCAAACACACACAGCCCCGAGTCACCCTCAGCCCCACGATAAAAGAAACAAGACTTATTACTTGTCATATGCACTAGTTTATCTCCCCTTCCTTCAGATAGGAAGCCATAAACTAACCCTGTCCCCACCTTCCAACTCTTAAATAAATACAATGAAAATAAAATTATCTCCAATTCAAATCATGCTCTTTTGTTTTAGATAAGATCAAGGTATTTATGGCTGCCACTCAAAAACTCAAAAAAGAAAAAGTGCCTTGGCTTCTAGAAACTTAGCCCACATTTTTCTCTGAAAATATTCTAGCATTAAAAAACAATTCTAAGAAGAACGTAAGTAGCCTATCTGAGTTTCTTCTTTTTCCTTTCTTTCCCCTTAGTTTTCCTAAACTCTGGAGAATTTTCCTCAATTAGGTAATCTAATTAAAGTTTAATAGAGTTCAAAAATCATCAGCATCACTTCAAATATTTCCCAATATATTATAGAGAAACTTCCTAAAAGTTTTGTTGAATGGTGAATAAAGCATTCTGGATGGCAGCAAGACTAAATTACTCTGCTCAGAACTATTAGTATATTAAAAATAAGCATTAGAGTTTGGGGAGGAAAATTCAGAGGGTGTAACATTTTTCATGTGGCTACAATGAAGTAAGGGATTTGAAGGCAAAAACAAATCTGGCAAATTATAAGTTAGGGTAGTAATTCAAGGAAGTCATAAAATAGAAGACTTTTATTGCACCATGGAGACAGTTTGGTGCTATTAGTGGATTAAAAAGCATGTGGCACTGTGAGGCTGGAAAAGATGGAAGCTTGAAAGACTTGGTGGGTTAAATATTAACAAAGAAAAGATGTTTACTGACAGTGTCTGCAAACACATTCTAATAAATAAGATCCTCAAACGCTCAAAAATAGAACTGCACAAAGCCACAAAACCCCACGCTATTGATCTCACCACCAGACCCCGTCTCCTTTGGCAATGTGTGATTTCACTGTCATCAGAGTTTATGTGAGTCCTTTTGGAGAATATTGCCAGGATACTCAAAAGCTCATAAAAATAGGGGGAAATTGGTGACAATTTTTCACTTGTCTTTAAAAACTGGCTACATGCACTGCAAGCAAGGAAGTGTGGTGGAAATGTGTGAACGTGAGCTTCAAACAGACCTGAGCTGAAGTTCCCAAGTTGAACACTTCAGCCTCTCTGAGCCTCGGATTCTCTCTCCGCAGAACCGAGATCACACACACTTCTCAGTGCTTCTTAACGTCTAATGTGCTCATTAAACACCTACAGCATCTCTCTGAAACGCAAGGACAGCTCTGCCAGTCAGAGGTGGGGGCCCAGCTCTGGGTTTTCAGCAAGTTCCTGGGTGCTACCCACGCTGCTAGTACCGGGGCAAACTCTGAGTGTGAGCCCCGGAAGGCCCAAAGCATGCAGAGCACACGCCACCGGCTGCCACTCGGTTTAGTAACACTGCTTCTCTCCTCAGTGTGAACTCTCAGGGTGTTGAAAAGAGAGATGAGGCGTTAGCATCCCAAGAGGACGAGCAGGGAGACACACTGCGGTGGGTGGATGCGGTCAGACCTTAGGAATGGGGACCCTTGGCCCATGAGAGCCACGCACTGGGCCTTTCGTACATCTTAGTAGAGTTCCTTGATTTATTCAGCTGTCAGCTGATTCTACAGCCCTCAGTTTGATGAAAGAAAGGAAACCAAAAGCCTTGACCATCAGTGCATTATATTAAAAACATTGGCACCTGTTTCAAATGTCTGCAGAGTCTGGTTTGAAATAAGTACATTTCAGTGCATCAAGAAGAGCGGAGTGGGGGCTGGGGATTTAGCTCAGCGGCAAAGCGCCTGCCTGGCAAGCGCAAGGTCGTGAGTTCGGTTCCCGGTACCGGAGAAAAACCAAACCCCCCCCCCAAAAAAAAAACAAAAAAAAAAGAAGAGCGGAGTGAAAGTCTTCGCAAGTCCTGCCTGCCACCTATAAATAAATTCTTCAGAAGACTTCACTCAAGAGCCTTGGCAAAGCTTGAAACAAGTACTGTGATGCTGAGGGCCAGCAGGAAACATCACCCGGAATAGTCCCTTAGGGAAAATGGGCTGTCCTGATAACCACCAGACCACTCCTTGAGCTCCGGCAGGCTGCAAATGCTTGTATCTCCTGAGGTAACGGTTTTGCCAAAGACAGGACTGCTGAGTGCTGATCCTAGGACCATTGTCCAGCATACTTTACAAATTATGTTTAATTAATTATTTTTTATCTTATTAGTTTCATTAACATGTTTTAATTCTAAGGCTAAGCAAGCACTACACAAAACATCCTTTGTAATTTTATTACATTTTTAGGGCACATATTTTACAACTGGGTAAGGATAATTAAAAGAAAAAAGTAAACATTAACTCTTTGAGTTTTGTGTAGGTACTCAAAACACGCTGAAGGAACATTTTCTCTCCAGCTTTAAGAAACTAATAAAATCATAAAGTGCATACAGTTTGTTCCAAGAGAACAAAGAGCTGAATATCTAAGCATGCAACACAGCTTAGAGATGAGGGTGACGGTGGTGGATTCACAGGTTACACACTGGACTGTATTTTATTTTTCTGATTAAAATCAAGCAAGAAATTATTTCCGGAGGGTTTCCTCTCTGGAGATAGAAAATAATAGCATTCCATGAAAAACTGTGACTCTTCTTATTAAAAAAAAAAAAATAGGTCTCTAAAAGCATGTGTAGAAAAACACAGTTGTGTGTGACAAGACCTCGTCCCCTCTCCAGCGGCATCTCTCCCCGAAGGCTGACAAGGCCGGGGAGGGAAGCAAAGGATTCAGACATCCGGGCTCCTAGCTCTACCTGGGAGGAAACGGTGCTGTTACCTCCTCGTCGTCGTGTTGTGGTAAACCTGACGAATCTGTAGGTCACATGGGCAGAAATAAACTTCCATCTGCTTCTAGCAGCAGGTGGATGGGAAAACATACAGCCTCTCTCACTAATTACCTACAACAGCATCTAACTCTAAATATTTTGCATGTAGAGACTTCCTTTCCATGTTTGTAAATACACATATATGACAAAGAAACACTTATTTTAAAGATCTTAATATCTTGTTTGTTCAGCAGTTAGTATTTAGAAGAAGGGCTACGGTGACAGCTCTGCAAACAGAAGTTGCCGGCTGGTCTGCGGAAGAGGTGCTGCGTACCTTGGCAGGCTTCCTCCTGCCTTGCGGCGTGGCTTGCCCACATTCCCCAGAAACTGCCGTGGCTCTCCCAAGCCACCACGGCTATCTATCACAATAATTAATCTGTTAAGCGGCAGAGGAGAGGAGTCGGGAGTAAACTGTTCATTCCCTGAGTCTCGGAAAATGTCACGCTAGTGTCAAAATATTTTAATCTTCCCCTAGAGGCACCTGTAGCATAGAATCACATAACAAAAAAGTATAAACGAAGTTAAAAACCCAGACAGGAATTCCAGGAGAAGAAAATACCCTTCCGCCACAATCCACCAGGTGACCATCACACCTGTTCAGTCGGTGCCGCACCCGAGCCCTGGCTGACACTCACGTCTGACTTGTACTCCTCTCCTGGGCTCCTGGGAGGGCTGGTGACCCTAGGCATCTGGTTCCCTCGTGCTGAAGTGAGGCTGTGGCTGAACCCCAAGCCCTGCCTTGGGGGCAGACATAGTGCACACTGGTTCAAGCCTCAACTGCGGGAACCTCCAGGCATGATCTTCCCCGTGCTCTGCTCCTTCTCCTGCTGACCAGGGGTAGCAGTCACGTAGCGGCCATGTAAGACAGATACGGTCAGAAAACACCAGCAGCCTGGCTGCCTCACACGCCGTACTGTTCTCCCACTCACAGTTTCTGTGTTGATAGGAGAAAACAAGTCAATGCCTAGGGAGACATCACAGAGTTGAGGACCCACATCACAGCAGCTGCTGCTCTATAGAATGAACAACGTCCTGCAAAGCCTGAAAATCAGTGTGTTGTGTTTCTGAACAGCAAAATGCTTACTTGATCCATGACACCGTCCGTTTTATTTTCAACACGTGAAGAAATGCTATGAAAGTTTTCCCTTAAAATGTATTAATGACCTACAAGGGGAGATCAAAATATGGTGAATGTTTACATTTTTAAAATGTATTTACAAGACACATTGCCATTTACACTCCCCAAACCCTCACCCTGGCTTCTAACACACTCGTCCATCACTCCTGCCACTTTCTGAAGCAGTTCCGGAGGTCCTCTTTTATGGGTGTTTTTACAAGATGGTCAGAATATGGCCAGTGCTGCTGCCTAGGACATCCGCCAGAAAGGCAGACTCATAGAAGCATGACTCTGTGTCCCCATCCAGCTTTCACCGGATCTGGTGCTGTGCAACTTCTGGCTCGTCACTAAATTCAAACTAACTATGAAAGTGAAGCATTTTGAATCACTTCAAAATATCAGGGCACACAAGACAGCCCAACTAAAGATACTCAGGAAAAAGGGCTTCCAGAAGCGCTGCAGAAAATGACAAGAATGACGGGATCCGCGTGTTCAAAGTCAGGAGGAGGACTTTGAGAGGGGTTAAAGGCAATATGTCTTTTACTGTAATACATTTGTGAGTTTAAACATCGCATGTTTTGATCACATCTCACATCTATTCCTTGAACAGATGACTATAACTACCACAAAGAAATGAGATTTCTAAAACGAAGTTTACTGATTATGGAAGCAAAAAATAAAGAAATGAGTGCTTAGATTATAGAAACAGGTGAAATAGATTTAGCAAAAATATAGAGGACTCCCAGTTAAGTTTACATTTCAAATAAATAATAATCATATTTCTAGTGTGTGTATGTCCAAGATGGTATGGGAGGTAAAGTAGGACAAACTTGATTTTAAATTTTTTTCATTATTTATCCGAATTTTAAGTTTAACTGTTTTAAATATTATTTGGAAACACTAATCAGAATGGATATAGTCAAAACAGGAAGTATTTTATTGACAATGTCAGGTTGATTTGGAGGGAATATGAACAAGGATCAAGAGAAAACATTGAAATCTACATGTGAGTGACATGAAGATGGAAGCACCGTCAATAAGCAGATAGTAGATATTAATAAAAGAGAAAATGTTGGAATAAATGATGATGGAAACATCACATAAAGCAGAAAAAAAGATCTGGGAATGGATCATAGATTAATAAAGACAGATAATACTATTCTTGAAAAACACAAAAGAGAAAGACACTCTAAGACCTAATTAACACCTAATTCTAAAAGTAAATTCTAAAAGAAATTCTGTTATTTTAGAGTGAAGGAGAAAAAATAGATTGTAGACAAATGAAAAAGAACAAATTTCCTACAAATAATTGGGACAGGAAGATAATCCAATGTAATGCTCAAGATTTATACAAAGCCACTGGTTCAGCAACAGAATAGCTCTACCAGTTAGCTTTTCAGATACTTACTTATTAGCAGGAGAGTCTTTATCCAAGAATTCATTAATTTATTCAGCAAACATCTAGTAAGGTTTTACAAAACGTTCTACGCTAGGCATCAATCTCCCTACATCCATCATTTAGGTGCAAAAGCTCTGGGAAAATCCAAGTACATTAAATGCATTGGACACTTCTCAACTAGTATTGTTTGCACTGTGTTGTGCAGAATGCTGGTGTTTCCACACACACTGAATAGATCTGTTACCAAAACAGTGACCACTGCGTTGGAAAATGAAACACGCTGACGTGCATATTGTATGTTGGCGCGTGTCGTACATAGAAAAGTAAGTCTAAAATAAATCTGATTAATTCAGCATTTCTTTTTAAACACGCTTGACCACAGAATTTTTTTTTTTCAGGAACGCCAGATTACATCTCTAGGAATACCCAACAGCCTGGGGAATACAGTTTAAGAAAGTTATTATTTTTATTAAGATAATTTTAACAATTTTGTAACAGTTGCTTATAAATAGAAACATAAAATTTATTGACTATATATTTAACCGTATAAATAAGGGAAAACGTTTTTCCTTTTCATCATTTGCGTAAGCATCTTTCTTACTTCCTAATTATCGGCTGTGATTTTGCTAAAGCAGCCACAAGAAAATAGGGCAGTGAAGCAACTACAGTTAGTGCCTGAATTTATACGTCCTGGTACTGAGCTGCAGAAGTATTAAAATTACTATGGGACACAGGGGGATGCAGAGGCCCAGGATTTACTGTCGCTAAAGTCACCCCCGAGAAGCGGGCACATGGCAGAGCGCCGCACTGTAAAGAAGACAGCAATATGGGCACAATGTGCGGGCAAGCGTTGCAGGAAATAAAGACCCCGTAGGCTTTACGGTTCTGGGTAATGCTTGGCGCTTAATACAGTTTATAAACATTTGCTTATTCAATTTTGTAGGGCAAAGTAACACATCTCCCCATTTCTTCCTGCGATGTTGACGCAGGTTTCAAAAGCTGCAGCTGTAGTCTAGGGCTGCCCTCCCCCACTTTATTACAATAGTGTTGTTCTGAAATTTTCAGTTCAGCTATAAACAATCTACTTTATCAACAACATGCTTTTGCACTTTTTGAAATGGTGCTTTGAGGCAGATAAATGAAAATAAGTGTGGCAGAGTGCCAATAAAAATTCTGCAAACTTATTTTCCGTGGCGTACAGAATAAGGCAGCACAACCTTTCATTTATTTATTTACTGTTGATCCTGAAATCCATTTCTATCCTCACAATAGCTGCTTTATATTTGTCGGCTGTTTGTTCTAATCTCGGCTGACACTTTTAGATAGTAAGAGCTCACACACTTTTAATCAATACTAAAATAGATTTTGGGGGGCAATCTGGCACGTTTTCAATTGCTGTCTGTGCCCACAGGATAAAGGGATTGGACTCTGTAGTTTAGGACATAGTAAAAGGGCCATTTATTGCTCCAAGTTCAGTCACTGGAAGTTATGTATCTCAGATTCTAAACTGAGGTCTCTTAGCTCTAAAAGATTTTAATGTAAAAGATTAGATGGATAGATAGATAGATAATAGGTGGATAGATAGATAAATGATAGAAGATAGATAGATA